>NC_056737.1:1523231713-1523294213 GCF_019279795.1 Protopterus annectens | reverse complement strand
CCATAACATGTAGTGGAGTCATATCTCAACACCAGTAGTCACAACCTCTTAGTGGAAGGGGATGTCAGGTAAGTATTGCAGGTATAAATGTAGACTGCTGTTACTGTAACTGGGGATGTCTTAACAGAAATTTTGTGTGGGAAGTCACATCTGATATTGACATATACGCCATTTACTGACAGACATCACAAGATCATCATAGTGCAGTACCACACAAATCCCAGTAATGATCCTGTGGAACACAGCAGAGATATGATCAATAAATGTGGACAGTCTGACACACTCTGGTCAGTCCAGAGGTATACACAGAAACCCTTAGTGCAAGACATGTGGACCAAGCCTGATAAAGTGGATGTTTACAGCCTTGTAAAATGGGATATCACAAAAATACTGGAATAGATAAGCTCACACAGTTTATGCATTCACACACTCCTGTCTGTCCTGACACATAATAACTGGGGGAGCAGAGGTCACAAGCCCACATACTACCCACTAGTTAGTGACATACATCTGTACAGCATCCAACTGTTTTGGTAGAAATACACAAAAGTTATGGTGTCCTGGCAACAGTACATCTGACAAATATCTGGACATAACATCACACTGGTAAGTACACTGAGCTGCTAGGCATGTCACAAAGCACTGTGCAAACTACAGGCAGACTGCCACAATACTGGCCTACATTTTGTATGAGGAATACACATGTACCTGCAAATATAGCAGGCTCTACAGGCATGTAACAGCACAGAGTAACAGACACCTGTGTGAAAGCACATACCCACAACCAATCTGAGCACAACCACAGTCACATATGGTAAGCATGTGTAATATTACAGTATATGGATGGTGTGATGAACACAATCCTCATATGTGCCACTCACACACTAACCCTACATATACTGGGCCAATACACAATGTATTCTGATGCCTGACTGTGGTATGGGACATGTGTCGGTCTGGCCCTACAGACATGTATGCTGATAGGGTACCATACATTGTAGCAGCATGCAACATCAGATACAACAGGACCAAGAACAATGATATCTACCACAGTCTGTACACAGGCCAAGGTACATCTTCACAATACACACTCTGTCAACAATCACCATAAGTACACAGACCTCACTATTGTACACACTACAACAGAATGTCCAGGTTTTATCTTCAAATATAAGCACTACTATACATAACATGTCTAGCAGTCTATTTCACTGGCTTGTTATCAGTATGATGTCAGTAAATAATGATGTACTGAACATATGCACCTCTTACTGCATGACATATGTACAAAGGTTGACAGAGTTCTGGCTGGAGGCACAAACACAGGGCCAGTATTGACATGTTGCTGTGATAAACTCATACATTTACTGGTGTAACAGGGTTTGTTATGACATATGTCTTCTGAGGGATATGAAGTTAGTAACTCACATGGCTGTCACTATGTACTGACTGCAATCCTCAGGGTATACTACTGCATTTCTAAAGATAGGACATGTATGAGTAACATAACACATGTAAGACTCCAAACACCAGCCAGTCTGCAGATAGCCCTACAGGTGAGAGTTTCCTCAACCACGTAACACTGTCATGACAGATATTAAATCATGTAGACCAGCCATATCCACACAAACCCTGTTAAACCAACATTACTTCAAATGTAGAAGAGCAAGACATTCATTCTGTCCTCATGTCTGGAACATCCCCCTCCTGTTTGTTGGCCTGTCTCCACAGTGTATGTTGTAAGAGGTATATCCCACTACCATCTGTGATGCTGTTTGACAAACACCGACATGAAGTCCTGCTCACAGTGAATGAAAAGGGCCAACACCCACATGATGTTCTTAGTTATAGGAGTGGGTTTCCATGGAATTGGCTATGGGAATGATACCACAGCTGTTCCACATGCAGTCAGCTAGTGGGGGACTGCAATTCATACACAGACCATCAGCTGGCCATGAGCATTACTTACAAAACACAAGCTGCTGCCTAAGCAAAGCAGGTATATTTTTTCCACATCCACCAGAGAGGGAGTGAGAAAGACAGACAGAGACAAAGTAAGAAGGGAAGGAGGTAGAAGATTAAGAGCTAAGCATGTTTGTGTCACACACTTACCAGTACAGGGTTTCAAACCCCTGCCTATGTATTGCTATTACATTGTTATGCAGTCATTGCATGTGCCACAGAGCGTACATGCTGGAGAACTGTCCAAAGGTATCTTTGAAGGTGAGTGACATCAGCAACAGTGATAAAAGAGTAATAAGGTAAGTGTAGTACATGTGTCTGTCCACAAAAGCAGGTGTCAAGGAAGACACAACCGCACTCTCTCAGGGACTCAGACACATTATCACAGTTGGCAAGGTCAGGATTAGAATTCCTAACTAACTAGTTTGCTACACTACAGTGTTACACAGGTATCACATGCACCACAGAGGATATCAGGTGGATACATGGGCAAAGTATGTCAAGGTGACTGACATCAGAAGGCATGCTACAGTAGGCAATGAGAGGTGTAGTGAGTGTGAATGGTTTCCAAATCATTAGTCTCCACACACACACACACACACACACAGACACAGATTTGCCAATACTGACATGCATGGGTTCATTGCTTTACAAGTGTGTAGTAGTTGACTGCGCCATAAGGCTGTACAAGGCTAGGCAAAGGGTATACCTTGGCATCAGGCCACATGACAATGGTCTACAGTGTTGCTCAGTGGTATAGTCCCTGGATTGGCCCACACAGGTGGGTATTGTATTTATAATCCACTCATCTGGGTTACTATTGTGGGTGGCCAGTGCTGTGCAATGCTTGTCATGTATGTGTTCAATATTCCATAACATGGACAGTGTCTGGGTTGTGCACATGTCCCACATGCATGTTCTGTGACATGTGGAAGTGAACCTGGAGTGTCTGGGGCATGTTGTGTGGACAGATTGTTATCATCTGATGTGGCATTCCTGACCTCATGTGGTGAGAACTGGCTATGGAACTGAGGTTGTGCCTGCACCTACATTGACAGCATGATACAGGTATTCACTGGTGTTAGTGGCATCTGTCTATACAGGGCATGTGTATAAGGCATGGTATTTCCCTTGTGGGTTACATTTGCTGACTCTACAGTTGTTGCAGGCGTCCAGTGAGGAACATAGTAAAGCACCACTGTAAGCAATTATTTGCCTATTGTAGGGATGGAACAGGGTGTCATGTCCTCTGTAGTCCACTGCAATCACACTGTGGTTACTATCTGTGAGCAATATGAAGGGAACTACCAGTATAGTGGTTGTTGCCTACCAAGTGCATTTGTGTATGAGACATGGGTGGAGAGTGTTCTCTGGGTAATACAAGGGTTGCCTATATTGTTCACCAATCCATAATGTCACATGTAGGGGTATGGATTGTCTACACCAGCCTCTCTTGACATCTGTTGTCCTTGCAAGGTGGATATTGTAACATATAGCAGGTCCTCAATATAATAAATTTGCAAAACCTGCCTCACAATGAGTTCTGTTATTACACAATCACAGATACCTCCACACAGGATACTGATGGCAAACACACATGCACTTGACAGTACTGAGATTCAAACCCCTTGCTAAGAATGTATTGCTATTACAGTGTACCGCATTTATCGCACACACCATGGAGCTTATAGGGCTAGCCCTTCTCCAAAGATGTATTTCAAGGTGAATGACATCAGCAGGCTTGCCAAAGTAGGGCAATGGAAAGTGTAGTGACTGTGACTGGCCTCAAAAGCATTGATCCCTACACACACACAGAGTCTCACAGTTGGCATATCTGGGATTAGAACTCCTAGCTCACTAGTATATCACACTATAGCATTATGTACTTATAGCATGCGCCACAGAGCTTATTGGACTTGCCTTTCTCCAAAGTGTATTTCAAGATGAATGACATCAGCAAGCTTGCCAATGTAGGGCAATGGAAAGTGTAGTGACTGTGACTGGCCTTAAAAGCATTGATCCCTATACACATACACACACACACACACACACACACACACACACACACACAGAATATCACAATTGCCATGTCTGGGATTAGACCTCCTACCTAACTAGTGCATCACACTACAGCATTACCCAGTTATATCATGCACCCTAGAGCTTATAAGGATAGCCCTTCCCCAAAGGTATATTTCAAGGTGAATGACATCAGCAGGCTTGCCAAAGTAGGGCAATGGAAAGTGCAGTGACTGTAACTGGCCTCAGAAGCATTGATTCCTACACACACAAACAAACACACACAGAGTCTTATAGCTGCCATGTCTGGAATTAGAATTCCTACCTAACTAGTACATCACACTATAGCATTACACAGTTATAGCGTGCACCATGGAGTTTAAAGGGCTAGCCCTTTCCCAAAGGTGTATTTCAAGGTGAATGGCATCAACAGGCTTGCCAAAGTAGGGCAATGGAAAGTGTAGTGACTGTGACTGGCCTCAAAAGCATTGATCCCTATACAGACAAACACACACACACACACACACACACACACACACACACACACACACACACACACACACACACACACACACACTCATAGTTAACATGTCTGTGATTAGAACTCCTATCTAACTAGTACATCACACTATAGCATTATGCAGTTATAGTACACAGCACAGAGCTTATAAGGCAAAGGTGTATTTCAAGGTGAATGACATCGGCAGGCTTGCAAAAGTAGTGCAATGGAAAGTGTATTGACTGGCCTCAAAAGCATTGATCCCTACACACACACACAGAGTCTCACAGTTATCATGTCTGGGATTCGAACTTCTACTTAACTAATACATCACACTATAGCATTACACAGTTATAGCACTTGCCATTGAGCTTATAGGGCTATCCCTTCTCCAAAGGTGTATTTCAAGGTGAATGACAGCAGCAGGCTAGCTAAAGTAGGGCAATGGGGAGTGCAGTGTGCGTGAATGGGCTATAAACCATTTGTCTGGAAGCACACACACAACACTCGCTCACACACAGGTTTACATTTGACAGGACCATGTATACAACTGATAGATCAATAATGAATGACATCACAAGTGTGTGTGTGTGTATAGGGATCAATGCTTTTGTCATGTTGCAAAGTTATTACAAGCACCACAGACACTATAGTGTTGAGGGCTACCAGAAGCAAATGTCTACAGTGATAGACATTTGCACATCAAGTAGTATTGGCCAATTGGATGTGTGCTGGGTGGGACAGGCCTCATGATGGGAAGCTCTTTGTCACTGTCTGTCACTCTCTTCCCTACATTTACAGTTTATGTAGACTTTATCCTGCTCACCAGGTGGTGCTTTGATGTGTATGTGCGTGCAGTCTATAGCACCCACTACCTCAAAGTATTCTGATATTTGGTGGAAGAGACACATATTGCTGGTCAACGCCTCATGGCTGTTGAGAAAATATATGTGCTCACCAGCATGTGCTGACATGGCATCCAGGAATTGGTGGAGTACCCTGGATGCTGATGCCTGTGAGATCCCCATGCTATCCCCAGTTGGCCTTTGGAAGGTTGCCTGTGGCTAGTATTCTTAAGCCTACACAACCACTGGGATGGGTTTCCCTCTGTTGGTTCTGTGTGTGAGGCATGAACGGCACAGCTCAACAGTTTGCTATAGGAGGTCCCTGTCCACCCTATAGCTCTCCACTATCTTCAGCTCATGTAGCCCCTGGTAGGTTACCCTGGGTCTGTACACTCTTCTCCTTCTCCTCACTGTGGGTTGGTCATCAACATTGTCATCCTCACCACCCTCAGTCTCTTCCACATGTTGATTTATGAGAGCAAAAGCAGCCCCTATCATTTTGTTGCTTTTGTTACGTAAAATTTCCCCATTTGTGTACACCGGTGGTGCAGAGTTTGTGGGAAAAAACAGAGGGAAAGGTGTTTGCATAGTTTATAGTAGTGTGCTGGTCTGGGCTGCTGCCTGTGTAATTGGCTGATTCTGATACATTTCACCTGCCAGCTATGCCTTGATTACCTTCCTACTGCTGTTTTCCCTTCCCATTGCCTTTCTGTTTAAGCCCAGAGGCACGCCACGTAAACCCAGTGCTCAGATGTGAACGGAGCTGATATTTCCTGGTTTAATTTTTTTTTTTGTTTAAAACCCAGTGCCCAGCGTGCACACCTGTTTAGGCAATGTAAATACTGCTAGGCAGTTTCAGACACACCCCCTTCCTTTTGTACTCTTCAAAGGCTTTGAGCTGAGGCTCTAGAGAGAATTTATTTTATTAAACCTGTGGTCTTACTGGCTTGCATAGTTTTTTATTTTATTTTGGTCTTGGTGGTTTACTACACCCCCTTCCTTAGCTCTGCCAAGCTAAGGGCAAACCCGAGCCACAGAGCTCCAATAGGCTTACAGTATGCCTGACACACCCCTCTATGATGTCAGCAAACTCTTAGGCTTGCACCATGGTTTTTCTGCACCTACATGGTTGGGTGCTGGCTAGCAATGAGGGGAAATCTGTGATTCAGCATCATTCCCCTCATTTGCATAGAACTGACTGCTAATGCCTAGTTACAAGACTAACACTGAGCCTTCCCCCTTAGCAACCACTATTCAGTGAGCTTGTTGTCTTCTGCCTGCCATTGACTATAATGGCAAAATTGTGTTTTTGCCTAAAAAGCTTTTTTCAAGGTTTTATTTTTTTCAGGCTCATCCCGTTTGCGTGCTGCTGTCCAATGCTTAAACGGTCCAAATCAGGCAAAAAAGTAAAAGTTATTTTTTGTTATTTTGAAACTATTTTCCATGCCAATGGCCATATATTTGGCCATTGGCATGCCTTCCACATTATATACACCCTTTATTTGGAGCTGCCATGGCTTCGTTTTGCAGTTTGCAGAAATGTACTCCGTTACTAGCCAAATACATTTCTGCAGGTTACGCTAATCCTGCACAGGCATCTGCCTGCTTCCTGGATCACATATTCATCTCATTTGCATGGTTTTCACCTGCAAATGGGGTAATTAGCATACAGTCACTGTGACCATGCAGGAATAGTGCAGGAGTGCTTGTGCACATCCCGGGAGCTTGTTCCTGGATCTCTCTGTGGCCATATTGCCTCCGGCAGCTCTTGTACTATTCCTGCACGCTGTGCAGAGCTTGCTGAATCACAGGGAGTATAACACCAAAAGTGTGAAAAGAGACCTTGGGACACAGGTGGACACTAGTCTCTCCTTTGATAATCACATCACCATAGTAGTCAGGAAATCCTTCTATGTGGCACACCTCATCACAAAAGGTTTCTCATCCAGAAAAAAAGAGATCATTGTTCCCCTCTACTCATCACTCATTAGACCCATTATAGAGTACAACACCCCTTTTGGTGTGTACCTCACAAGACATCTACAACAACTGGAAAGGCCGCAGAAATACCTCACAAAGAGGATTACTGGCCTCAAACAGATGCCCTACGCAGACCGTCTCAAAAAACTACAGATTTACTCCGTCGCATATCGCCTACTCAGAGGTGATCTCTGCCTAACATACAAAGCTATGTCAAACCCAGAGCTGTTGGACATGCTCCACTTAAAGAAATCCCAATCCCTCCAAGCTACACGCTCTAGGGACCTAAACCTTGTCACCACAATAAACAGAACATGCCAGAGGGATAGATTCCTGTCCCAGAGAATTCCCATACTCTGGAATAAACTACCTATCTATATCAAACAAAGCTGCTCATTAGCACTCTTCAAGAAAAATCTTGATGATTGGATGGGAAATAGGAAATTCACCCCAGGGATCACCTCTGTGGCTCTGCTTGACAGTGGCACAGGAAAATAATTTTCTTGGGTGGCAAAAGCCAGGGTACCTTTTTGGCTGGGCTTGTATAGGCCACAGGGTCGATAGCCTAGTACCTATCTATGAACCTATGAAATGGAGAAAGGCTGTCAAGAATTATTAATGCTAGAAATTTTATTTTTATAAGGCATGATGTCCAATGAGTTGTATACTCTTTGCATTAGTTATGAATGTTATAGTATGTAATAAAAATTACAAAATGAAGCAGGCAGGGTATATAACCTAAAGGGCTAAGAATTCTAGTTCTGTTAACATACTGTATGCAGATGACATTATAATAATTGAAAAAAACAAAATTTGGATAGAAGTAATAATTTGCACAAATGAGTGTCTATAGATTATAGGGATGGCTTTAAATAAAGAGAAAAGTAAAGGTTTAAGTGATGTAGTAAAGATCAGGGGTATATATTTTGCAATGAATGAAATTTATGTGTTAGGTATAAAATTTGGGAATAAAGATGTAAGTGTAATTCAATGGAAAAAACAGAAGAAATAAAACAAACCTGTCTTTTCAGGAGAACATATAAATTATCTTCAGAAAAAAAGGCTTACTTGATAACTTCAGTACTGATGGGAAAAGCAGCATACTTAGCACGTATATTTATGTTGCTAACAGTACTTGAAAAGGAATTATTGCAGATATGTTTTTTTTTTCATTTATATGGGGTTCTAGATTAAACTCAGTAAAAAGAAGAGGTTTTATGTACATAAAGAAGAATGGGGTTTAGAGTTAATTAACCCAGTGGTAATGCTGCTTCAATAAATTAGTACAAAGTGTTAAATTGGATAAATGAAAAAGATGGGAGATTAGTAGTAAAATTGTATAAACAAAAGTATTATAAATTCTGTGGTATAGTAAAAAAGAGTAAAGGAGAAAAAGAGTGTATACATGAGGAAATAAAATATTACCAAGAAAAAATATTTTTGTGGAAAATAAAAATTGATGATATAGAATGAGAAAAGTACAGCACAAATTTTAATGATAAACATTACTATGTAAAACTATGGGAAAATCTAACAGATGAAGTTAACGCTATAAAAATAAAAAGCAATTAGTATAATCAGAAAATAGAATACCAAAATTTTGTGTGGAGACTGGCAATAGATAAATTGCCAGTAAAAGGAAATATGCCATATATGAAGTTTTCGAAATGTAAAAGACAAAAAAAAGTTATGGGGAAAACTATGCAAAGAAGATTGAAGATATAGAATAAGTGGATAAAATAAAAATTGATATGATTAAATATGGATATTATAAGAATAGAAGTAAAGAATATGCTAAAAAAATAAATGAAAGGTTATTTTATGTTACATGGGTTATATGGAATGACATATGTGCACTTGTGAATATTTGTAAATATGTGAATACTTTGTGAATGAGAGTTATTTTTCTATAAAAATAAAGGAGCCCTACTCTTTTCAACTGATGCTGTGAGATCTTTTACATCCACTTAAGCTACCAACAACTCAAGCAGATAGTAATTTGGTTTAGCATTTCAACCAAAAGGAAGGCACAATCAAGAGTGCAGCATCCCCTTGTGCTGTACTGTAAGGTCAGTAATTGATCTTGTTGTGGGAATAAAACCCACAGCCTTCTACACCCAAGGCAACTGTGCAACCTGCTGTACCACTGACACAGAATACTAATCACAAAGCCAGCAAACTGGGACAGACACAGACAAACTGCAATCCTCAGTAATTTACAAACAAACACACAAACAAAAAAATGAGGCCTGCATGATTAAGGCTCTTAAGTTCAGGGTTTCACTCTGAGCAACTTCACTTAACTAGACAGAGCTCATAACTGGAGCATTTCTCTCAGTCACACACACACACACACACACACACACACACACACACACATGCCTTGTTCTTTTCTGAGTTGCTGGGAAGGGTATAGAAGACACACACACACACCTCATTTTTTTCTCTGTTGCTGGTAAGGGTTTTGAAGCCACTCACATATTTCATTTGCTGAAAATGGTACACTGTCCATTGCTCTATTCTACACTTACTACTTGTTCTTTGTACATTGCACTTTGCACAAACCCTAACCTGCTCATCTCTACATTCAGTGAGTTGAAGCCATTCTACCATGACTAACCCCTAATAATGTGGTTGTTCAAATTTCCTGTGAATGTTTCTCTGTATTTGCATACTAAATTCCTGAGAGAGGTGGGTGGTGCTTAATGCTTATTCACATTTCCAGATATAATTACATCCTACACTGTGAGGATTTCTCGTGCTTTTAAAGCTGTAACTGAGTATATTTTCTGGGGCTAGCTATGAGAAAAAGATTTATTTTACTTTTTAAAGTGAAGTGCCCTCCCAGCTGCCTAGGTCGCCTAGTGCTGGGTCCATCTCTGGCTGCAAGGTCTTTTGAAGTATAAACACAATCTGTTGAAATTCTTTTTTAAATATATTTATTAGCTATCTGTGGAAATGCTGAAGATACTGATGTTGTTAGAATTCTTGGTTAATTTGCATTTTTTTATTTTTGAATGGGAGTTTTTGTTAATTAATTATTAGTAATACACAGCTATTTACCATAAGACAGCAGGTCATAATAAACTAGTATAAATGAAGAAAATCCAGCTATGCATAAACTTGGGAAAATCTGCAACATTAATTTTCATTTTATATATACAACTATATTCAGTCACACAGTCCATTTATCTAGTTAAACCCAAAAGTATCTTTTTATATAAGAACTAGCCCCTGGTGTCCACCAAATTATACATGCAGACTTCACCATAAAGACATATTGATGTGTAACAATTACAAGTGACTTAATATCTAAAGCAAACTGCTTAACATACATCCTATAGATTAAAACTATGGAGACTGGTCTCTAAATCCCTACCTGAATCCCTGAGAGCCATCTTTTGCTATAGTCCTGACAGGGCATAGCATTAATTTACTGTGCTTTAATAACCAAGTCCTGAAGCTATTCATGGAAAAGACATCTGATATCTTCCATTTTGCCATCATATAGGAATGTACAACTGTTATCGCTTGGAAATCAATGTTATAGCTAAACGTTTTACAGACAGGAGTGGGAGATGCAAAGGAAAGGGCTATGTCAAATGGCTCATACACCTGCATCACATCAGAAACAGTACTGACTACTCAGTCCTATACTGCTAGACAGACAGAATCAGAATATGGTCAAGAGGCATGCATTAAGTTCTCCAAATTCAAAGCATATTAATCTCTCATTAAACTCATTCTAAATACTGCATAATGGAGTACAGTACCCCTTAAGAATAAATAATATGGATTTTGCATAAATATTAGGTGACTTGCAAACTTTTGTTTAAAAGTTATTAGCATTTTGACTAGTTTTTAAAAACGGCCACACCTTCTTGATGGGAATTTGCCAATTTTCCTCTGTAATGGCAATATTATAAATGCAATATGCTCTACAATGTCCCTCCCCAGTGGTACCTATTACACTGGACAGTCTGGTATCCATTGACTAAGGAAGGCAAGGTAGTTACAGGAAAACATTAAAAACTCTGATCTGCCATTCCTATATCTCATCCCAAAGTATTTCCAGTAGTGCACAACCTGCAGACTTCAGACACTGAAAAGGAGTCATTCTACCAGACAAGACCATTACCTGCTGAATGTCCAGCACTCACTCAGTGCCCTTTGCCTCCTAATATTTAACCACTCAAGGTTTCCTATCAAATTTAATACCCATGCATTCCCAGATAGTGATAGCAGCATCCCATATATTTGACCCTGGGAAGACATTCTGTAATCTTCTGCAGTTAAAAAGGTATCATAGGCTGTGACAATTTCTCAGATGTGCTTAGAAAGAGCTACCATTCCAACTAATGACCGGTGGGGAAAAGTGTTTCTCTCTAAACATGCTCAAATGGGTAATTGCTTATGGTTGACAGTTAACAACTTGCCAAATGTAAAAGCCAGTACATATTTAAACTGGTATAATAATCCAAACCACGTCTCACTAGTTGGGGAGCATTGATCTGATGATGACATTCTCCTCTTTTGGAATATCCATAGCAACTGAGCCATCTTAGATATTTTACCTTACCATAGGTTCTCCCAAAGGATTGGGTCATTCCTAAATATGAATAATACTAATACAATAAACACTTTACTGCTGCCTTTCTAGCCATTAATTATAGACCATTACGGTGTCTAATATGTAATCATAAAAAAAAGATTTTGTGTATTTCTCTTTTAAATCCTCTCAGTCATCTTCAAAGGGTTGGATTCTAACCATTTATCTAGATATATCAGTGGATCACTGCTCCACAAAAAGGTAATTTGAGATCCCAAACCATCAGTTTACTGCCTGACTGATAGAAAACAAAGCAACCATAGCCATATTTAAAGACAAGCAAGAATCTCCCCAAACTTGGCTAGGGTATTTACCAAAACCTTGCATCAAAGAGGATTCTTGGGAACGTATGGAATAGTTTTCAGTGAAGAAAACAGACCAGGTAACAAGTTCACATAATTGCCATCTATTATGTTCAAAATAACCATTAACTCATTATATCAGAGTGAAGCCTCTAGGTGCATCTGCAGTTAACTCCCACTGATGCCTCTAGGCATCAAATACTGCTTGTCCATATTTGCATCTATAATTCCAAAACAATGCGATGTCCAAGGTTTTAAAAGATTTCTTCTTAAACCTTACACAATGGCAAATTCAACTGCATTACTATTTAGCCTATGTCTAGTGCAAGTAAAGATATATTGACTGAGTTTTTATGATATTAATTTATATAACTATATTTTCACAGTTTTCTAAATATCTCAACAATCAAGTAACACAGACAGAACTCCTTAGCGTCATATGAAAGCTCTCACCAGATGAATAAAATGCTGCTGACAGTATGCATATAACTTTAATGGTTGCTAAGATATTGTACGTTGTTTACAAAATATTAAAAATGTAATAGTTACCGTGTTTACTTTGACTTATAAAATTCAGTTTAAGACCTAAAACCTTAAGAATACTACAACTATAGAAATAGTTTGCGCTGAAGAGTTTGCCATTTAGACTTCTATCATAACTCCTGTGGTTCCAGAGATATGAACATTTGTTTGAAATGTGAGGACAGAATTTGATTCTGTCAAAAGGCTTAGGCTCTGCCCATTGGAAGTTACAGTTCAAACTTCCTGAGCTCCATTGGAGTGAATGAGTTAAGAAAAAAATAGAAAGACAGTTTAATGGTCTGTCTACTAAGTGGAAAATTGTGTGTGTGTGTGTGTGTGTGTGTGTGTGTGTGTGTGTGTTTGTGTGTGTGTGTGTGTGTTTGTGTGTGTGTGTGTGTGTGTGTGGTGTGTGTGTGTGTGTGTGTGTGTGTGTGTGTGTGTGTGTGTGTGTGTGTGTGTTGTGGGGGGCAACAAGCAATCCTGACATGTACCTTTTGGATCAGCAAAGTTAGGAGGAACACTACCATTAAGCTGGACTCTTTCTTAAACCACTCTAATAAACAGTTCTGAAAAATACACAGACTCCAGAACATTCCAGCGATATCCAGAATATACGAAATGAAATGCTTTGATGAAGTCTCAGTGCATGATTACAACTGGTTATGACAACCTCAGCAACCCATGCATATAGATCGTAAGTTTTCCGAGATGGTTTGCACTAGACCTTCCTGTCTTTAAACCTGCCTGAGTACTTGGGATTATTGCTTTCAGGAAGCTTTTCAACTTATTCTTTAGCAGTCTGGTGTACATTATCCATGTCCACATTATGAGCAGAAATTGGATGGCAATTTGTCAAATTAGTGACTTCCTTACTTTGTTTTGTAGAACAATTATTGTAGATGACAACAAAGTGGTAATAATAGCATTATTTGTATGGAATGTTATGAAAAAGGCTAGTAAAGGGTCTACTACAAATACATTGAGAAGATGAAAAATCTTAGCAAAAAGTCTGTCATGGATGGGTCCATTCATCTCAAGTTTTCAAAAAGAGACACTTTAATTTCCTTTTTACCCAAAGTAAAGACCAGTGCCTTACACTAGTTTGCATCATTGTAGGGTAAGTTACGCTTCTGTTTAAAGGATTCTACTAATAAGTGAAACTCAAACCAAAAGCTGTAGATGGAATGAAGGAGCGAACACAATTCTTTAGTACTTTCATTCAAATTTATTCTTCATGAACTTCTTCAGAAAAAAGTTAACCTGTCAAAACACACCTCTTATATAGTTACATCACACATCACATGACTTTCATGATACTTTTAATTAAACACATAATCAAGGACAATTGGAAGGTTTTGATGGGGAATAGGGAACTCATACAGGTAGTTGGTGTAGAACCCAAGTTCACCTACAAGAAAATTAAGAACATCAAAAACATTTTGGAAAATGGTGGGGGGGGGGGCACGCTTCAGCATCGACTGATGTGAATAGTGTTCGAGGTACTTTCTCCTGCAGGAAGTGTAAACAAAATAGGTATATAAACAATACATCTAGTACATTTATTACACATCTTAAAATAAATTTTGGGTCCACAGATGGTTTACCTGTGAGAGTACAAACATAGTTTATGTGGCAGTATGTGACTCTTGTTCTAGTTACAACATAGGGAAAACCATTAGATGTTTAAAGCGTAGAATATATGAGCACACACTTCCTATCAAGAAAAAGGATGTTACCAATGCTTTAGCTAGGCATGCTATTCACTGTGTGAACTTTAAAAAGTTCACCTTTTCAGTCATAGAGTATGTTCAACAGGTGGATTATATAGGGAACACCAATTTGATTTTAGAATGCAAGGAGTCATTGTGGTAGATCAGTTTGGAAGCAGACAGAGCCCCTGGTCTGAACGAATGCATCAATATTAAGTGCTTTTTATCACTAAAATAACATTCAAATCATAATAATATGATGATGTTTTTATATTAAGATATTTTTATGATGTTTTGACATTCAAAGCTGTTTGGAAAACAAGACAGTTTTTATTTTTATGGTATAATTTTATACCTTTAATTTAAAGTATCATGAAAGTCATGTGATGTGTGATTAACTTTTGAGCGGTTAACATTTTTCTGAAGAAGTTCATGAAGAATACATTTGAACAAAAGTACTAAAGAATTGTGTTCGCTCCTTCATTCCATCTACAGATTTTGGTTTAAGTTCCACTTTCCAGTTTGTTGTGTGCTCATACGGTTTTGTGACTCTACTAATAAGCTCCCAGTCCTGTCCTCCCTCTCCTGAGACAAGAGGCAGCTATAACAGGCATAGACTTTCTTGTGAAAATCTCTTAGGAGGGGTACATAACTTGCTCATCATCCCCAATGAATAACATATATTCTATTTTGTTTTCGTCTCTTGCTGAGTTTCAAGGTCAGCAGTTTAACTGTTTTCATCCCATTGCCCATCACTAGTGGCAGCCCTTTCTAAATACAGCTGCAGTTTAGCTTTAATCAGAATCAATTCTGCATTACATTACATTGATGTAAGGCTCCTTCCCTGATAAATGTACTCTTCCAATGCTCTTTAAATGCAAACTGCACTCCAGAGCAAACCCTAAAAATCTTCTCTTCAACCTTTTTAAATATTGCACATCCCCAAGTTGAATAAATCGGTCATCTTCTATTTAAAAGACAACTACAAGAGGATGGTTTCAAAGCTCACTATGGGGTTTGCTATAAGATTTCATACCTACCCTCAGAGTACCATCCCTTATCTTAACATTTGTTAAAATCAGAAGGTCCATTCTCCAACCCTTTCCTTGCCTTTCCTTGAGCAATAGGTCACAGCTTATTGTGAATGCTGCATGATCCATCATCAGGACTGACAAAGTGTCACTATCATATCACCAGAATGCAGCCAGAAATCCAACCTGCTACTTGAGAGTAGAGAGGATTATGTAATTAAACATGTTATCCTCCAGGTTAAACAAATGCCACATGTCTTCTAAATCATATTGATCCATAGTCCACAGAAGGACTCACAGAAATTGTACATGCTTGCCATGTGTTGGAATTATCCAACCCCCATAAGAGTTAAACAACAATGACATCATCAGTAGTAAGCAGGTGCACTTCAAGATTCTCAGGCATCTTCTGCGAGATACCACATTATCTTACCAAGTATAAGGGAGAGTTTTATATATGTTCCTATTAAAATCAAAGTTTTATCATTGGAGTACAAAACTTAGTCTATATCTCCCTCCCCATCATCCTAGTTTTCTACTAGCCGATTTGGTAATAACAAAATCAGTGACCTCTGATTTTTCTCTTCTAAGTTTCATTCAGCAAGCATCATCCATCTCAAAAATGCCTGATCACTCCTGCAGATCACATAGCTGTATTTAGGTCTTGCAGAAGATCAGATCTGCGTTTTGTTTCCTGAGACACTGATTGTGCGCTTATATGGTCAATTAAAGCCATTAATATTCAAGCAAATACACTTAATCACAGACAAAAACAATGGTTACGATAAATAAATAAATAAATAAATATATAAATAAATAAATAACCCATTTCTCATCAAAATAAATATATACACCAACAACAGATAACATTCCCTACCCCTTCCAACTTCATCAAAGTCTTTCATTACTTTTTATGATCGCCATGCGGGCATTATTGATTAGATTTCTAAATATGAATATAAATCTTCATCCTGAGTAGTGGATGACTAACTAGTTGTCTGACAGAACTCATTTTATTACAGTTGCAGGTGCCACTTCTGAAGGCAAAAAATATGAAACCATGTAGTATAGCTAATTTTGGTGAATAAAGCATTTTCACAAACCATATAGGTGGCATATTTCTAATCAAAAACTGCTGAAAAGGATATAGACATCCTTTTTGATAAATTCTTCCCTTTTTTTCCATTATATCTCTGCAGTAGTTCAGCAAGCCTTCTATTTAAGGCTAATATAATTCTCAAAAACATCCCCTCTAGATCCAAACAAATCTTAATTTCCCTTTACTTGTACCTCAGAAGACCCATTATTGAATATACTGCCCATTATGGCATGTATTTTTTAAACATATCATTCAACATGAGAGACCCCAGACATTCCTTAGTAAAAAGATCACTGGCCTCAAAAATCTTAGCTTTCAGCATGGCCTGGCAATCATCTCACAGTACATAGTTTCTTATAAGCTCCTTTTTGTGCCTAGCCTTTTAAGCTAGGAAGGATCCAACCCTCTTTAACCTAATATTCCATCACAGAACAAATAGTTCCTCAAATACTTAGTTAGAGGAGCTAAACCTTGACAGATAAGACATGTGTACATGAAAGAGTCATATTTCAATGTATATTCTAGCTCTGAAACAAAGTTTTACTACATGTCAAGCAGATTAGAAAGAACCCTGTTCAGCTTCAAGGTAAACCAAGATAATTGGTTGGGCAGTTTCAAATTCTTCCCTGGTCTATCTTGTACTACTCTCTTTAAAGCTTTTGAATAGGGGTTATGAATACACTTGTAATGGTCTGCAGCCTTACTACTTATCTCTTACCAATGAACCTATGAAGCTATTTGTGTGTGTGTGTAGGGGGGGGGGGCTCTCGGTGAGTGCTTGTATCAGAGAGACAGAAACAGAGAGAGAGAGAAATAGATATATATTGATAAAGGAATAGGGTAGCCCTATGAAGGCAGAAATACAAGTCTTTTATTGATAGAGAGTATCTATGGCCTGTGATGTTTTCAATAATGGCATGATTCTTTTAAATGTGTGAGTTTGTCTGAGTTATCCAATTTGTTGAAGGTAAATTCATCAATAGTCCAAATCTTTGAGTTCACCCTGTTCCAAAATGACATATCCTAGAGATTTTCCTCCTCCCTCAACCCCTTGTTGTGAGGGTCCTTGCCTTCATACTCCCTTAGTAATATAAACATCTTCCATGGCTACACCACTTCTGGAGAACATTGACAAACTTGATAAACTGGACTTTAAATGACTCTGCACTCAGTAATTAAAAACCACATATAAGTGTGTAAGCAAAGACAGTTTCAAATGATCTGTCTTGGTACAGCAAGAAAGTTTTGAAATAATCCAGAGATGTAAATAGTGTTAAATGAAAAATATATTTCCCTGTAAAGCAATCTGAAAGTAAAATCTCAGCTGCTGTGACAATTGTTTTTTAAAGAAGCTATTATTTGCAGTATCATCATTTTTATAGGTTCATTGGCTCATAGGTGTACACTAAGCTAATGACCACTGGGCCCTTATAAGCCTAGGTGTGCAACCAAATGTGATCCACAAATTTGATTTATATACAGGGTGATTTACTGACTGCCTCTATCCATCAGAATCATAGATGCCAGACCAGGGATGAATTTTTAATTATCCATCAGTTGGTCCGAGTTTTGCTTAAATATGCTGAGAGAGGAAACTCTGGTTCACATGGATGGGGTGCCTGTGCCAGAGAATGAGAATTCTCAGAGAAACATATCAACTCTCTCCAGCATGTCCTATGTATGTCACAGTCAAACGTTTGAGTTTTTAATCTAGTAGGTTGATGGTGTTTGTTTTGCGGATGTGCAAAATGTTCATAAAAACAGGGTCCTGGCATGCTGGCAAACATCACTTCTCAGAAGTTTGTATGCTACTGAGTAAAGAGACATGGCTTTGAGGCAGTGAGTGCAGGGCATTATGTTTGCTCCATATATTATTTTCGTAAGGAACCTTTTACGGAGATTCCATTTGCTGCAAGTGTCTGGTCAGGTACATAAAGAAGGGGGCATTATTCTCTTTGGTGTGTCTTAGGAGGGCTGAGTGCAGTGGTATGATGACCTCTCTAGACCTAGATGCCATACCATTGCTTAAAATTTGATGAACATAGAAGAACTTTCTTACTACCTTGTACACATATTGGTCAAAGGCTAGGTTACTATCTGTATGAGTTCTCAGATCCCTGACTAGTGAATTGACTTTTAGGGGTAGTTTATTCATGACATAGTTACCCAGGGTGGCCAGCATCCCAAAAGATACTATAATGCATTTTTTGGTATTAAGGTTTAAGCCATGGCTTTGGCACCAACTGCTTGTCTGGGTTAGACCTTCCTGAAATGTGTTCTTGCTTGGCAGGGATTCAATGACTACTTCTAGTTTGCAATCATCTGTGAACTTCATTAGCCAGAGGCCTTTGACATTGGCTTTTACATCCAAGAAGTAGATACCAAAGAGGTGGTGGCCTATCAGAGAGCCTTGGGGGGACTCCATAGTTGATCAGTATCTTTGTTGAGGTGGTCTCACCAATTCTAACCTCCTTGATCAGTGAGCTAGATAGCTATCCAGCATGTTATAAAGGGCTTTATACCTACTTCTCAAAGTTCATTGTCAATACTCAAGAGGGGTACTATGTCAAATGCTTTAGACAGATCTAGTAGGCAGTATGTGTCATTTTCCCCTCATTAATTGCCTTAGTGACCTTTTCAAAGAAGTCTACCAGATTCAGTAAGCATGACCTTCCTTTGACAAGGCCAAACTGGGATGGATTCAGAGTCTGGAGGTCTCCTATGACCTTGTTGATAATTTCTATGATAATTCTTTCCATGCTTTTGCAAATATGACTAGTCAGACTAATGGGTCTACAATTTTCAGGATTTTCTTCACCACAATAATAATCCAATTCCTTGAAGTGCAAAGGATTTATTATAAAACACTGCTTATCTCATATAAAACAAAAATATTCTCTCTAGCGCCTCGGCAAACTTGCCTTTTACAGAGTAAATTTTTTTACCATACATACTCAGAGCTTTCTACTAAATAAGACACACCCACTTAATTACATTATTAATTAAATAAAGAAACATCACTATATAAAAAAAACTAAATGCTATGAATACATTATTTTACAACTAACTTTTCCAATGAACTTTTCCATGTACATTCATGGTTTAGCCCTATAGGGCTCAATGTACTAAATTTTAAAATCAGGCAAGTTTCTTTTTTTCTTAATAAACATTTTATATGTTGTTCATCCATATATTCCCTTTCCTTTACACTATCTAACACTGTCACTTTCAATCCCTCTGGATCACCATTATCATATTTATTAAAATGCAAAGCTATGGGGCTTGTTTGTTTATTATTTTTTTATATCTCTAATGTGCTCTTTTATTATGTGGTTATTGTGGTTATACAAATTTCCAGGATTTGTTTAAGGTCCTCCCTTATGAAGAGTATGACTGTCGCAGTCCTCCATTCATGTGGCACAAAGCCTGTTTTAATACTATAGTTAAGCAATGATTCCAGGGGTCCTGATAAGTCATATTTTACACTGTTCAGGAGGCATCCTGAGATTTTATCTTGTCCCATTGAAGCCATGTTCTTGGATTTGTTGAGCACAACCATTATATTTCTGTCTAGTTATAGTTGCAGGATATTTTGGGGGGGTGGTTGGGAGTGAGAGGAGGGTAAAGTTGGAAATGAGTTTGTCCTCTAATACTTTCATTATATTACCTGGCTCAGTGAATGTGGCACCATTAATCACCACTTCAGCACATTGCTGTGTGCTGTCCTTTTCCATTTTCTGCATGGAGTTGGGATGCTGCATCAGCTGTGACAGTCTCTAGCCATCTGACTTGAAACAATGCCATTCTACTACCTTCTTTGACAGTCATGCCTGATTGTACAGGTCTCATCTTATGCACTGCATCCATCTCTTTACTGGATGCTTTTGCTTCCTCTTGCCTTCTTTCTGCCTTTCCCAAATTTATTTAACCAAATTGCCTTCTTCTTTCCTGCATATATGCCCAAAGCACTATAATCTGCTGTCTTTGACCTTACCTGCAATTGGAGCTACTTCAACTTCGCTATGATGTTTTTGTTTCTTTTTTTACCCCACTGTGTGCATCCTACCCTCATCTCAGGTAGTTTATCTCCATCTTCTGTTTTCTTTTAATCTGGTCCACCTTCACTGTCCTAGATTGTGTACCATATAGTAGCATTGGTTGCACCACTGTTTTGTATACTTTACTTTTCAACTTCTATGGCAATCTCCTGTGACTCTATGCCAGTAGCCAGCAGCCCCTCTGATTCTAGCTTAGTCCTCCTCATCATTCAAACGTCCCTTCTCCTCAACAACCTCCCTCAGATACTTCAAGCTGTTGAGCTGTTTCACTATTTTCCTTTCTATCTCAATTTTCAGCTCCTTCTGATTTCCCCCATTTGCAGCCATAACAATTATCTTGTCTGTACTCAGTTTCATTTCATGTGCCTTCAGTTTTGCATTCCCTTCCCCTATATTTTGATGAAGTTCCTATTTAGGGTCTGCTTGTAATGCCACATTGTCTGCATAAAGCAGATTTGTTGGTGTGTCCTTTCAACCTTGATAATGTAGCCCATCACCAGTATGAAGAGCTGTGTGTTCAGACCTTAACACTGATGCACCCCCCACTCCCACTGGGAGCCCCTCTTTGAGACAAAGCACTGCTTATACTTGAGTCATTGGGTCCTTGTTAATAGTCTGTACTAATTCTACCAATGTTTCTGGGACCCAGAACCATCGCAGGACTGCCCAAATCTGCTTTGTTATGACCTTGCCATATGCATTCTATGCCAGGAATGCCCAGTTGGACTCCTTCCTTATCTCTAAATTACTCTTAGTCATTTGTCGTTTTTCTCACTGTAAGCATCAGGGTGCTAGTGCAGCATCCGGATCTGAATCCAGACTGCACATCTCCCATCTGACTTACTACTACTCTGCATATTCTTTTATCAATTACCCTTTCCAGTACTTTAATGCAATGTGACTGGATTTTGGTATCTCTATACTGCCTAAAGTTGTGAATGCTCCCTTTGTTACTGTGCAATGGCACTAGAATGCTTATTCTCCAATCACCTGGGATACAACATTGTCCTGACACTGCATGTACCCCGAGGTGTCAATTCTTTCCTACAACACCCGACATCTTCATCATATATTCTGTGTACTCATCTAAACCTGCAGCTTTCCCTGACTTTATTTTCCGTAGTGATGTTATTACTTCCTCTAGGGAGGGCTTTTCTACCTCTTTTATCATAGGCTGTGTTTGGGGCAGTACAACTTCTTTGGGGTTTTCTTCATTCAGTTACTTCTGGAAAAACTCCTTCCATATGACTTTGATGTCCTGTGGACTGGTGAGCAAATTGCTGCTGGCATCCCTTATGAGGTGTGTCTTTATCTTTCTGTCCTTGCATTGCAACCTGATAGAGTTTCTTTAAGCCATCTGTTGAGTCAGTTGCAATCCCTTTGGAAAAAAGTAGGATCAGGAAGACTGCTATGGATGCTTTAAATATAGCTATTTTCATCTAAACTTTGCTTGTACACAGTCTGAAAACCTTATGAAGACTGAATATTGGTGTAAAGAACTAGAGACCACTTTTGGGCTATCTTCCTGGCGATGTCATACTGTGCTTAGAAAATCTACAGCATTGTTGTGAATGACTGAACTGTGAATCCTATTTTGGGACAAATCCTAAACAACAGCATTTTCCTCTGAGTTCTGCAAGAATAATTTACATTACGCTGAATGAAGTGAATGCATAGCTTAAATATCTACAGACTACTCTCATTTGTAGAATATCAGTAATTTCATCACTCTAGAATCTACCTATGTCTGTCTGTCTGTCTATCTGTCTATCTCTGGTGATCAATAAACCTCTGGATATGATGCACATGATTAAAGTTTTATTGGACACAGGAGTAGTTGACCAGGAAGACACAGAAAGGAATGATGAGGTATATCCCTCTCACCTCGCTCTCTTTCTCTCTCTCCCTCCCTCTCTGTCTTTGTGTGTCTATCTCTCTCTCTCTCTCTCTCTCTTTCTCTCTGGAGGGAGGAGGGTGTATGTCTGAAACATGTGGTCTGGTTGAACTCCCTGGTGGAGACTGTAGATTACCAGAGGTTTTTGCCTTTAAAGGGGCAGTAGTGATTGTTTGCATGCCAATCAATGAAGCAGGAGACTTACCCCTATAGCAGATGCTAATTGCATGTCAGCCCTAGGGACATGGTTTGCATAATCATTAGGGAATTAGTACCATATAGCGAAAACCCAGATGTCCTGTACAGATAAGAGTACAACTTCCAGTATGCTTTTTTTTCACTTATAGGGGAACAAATGGGAAATATGGCTGCTTTTCCTTCTGTTATGAATGGAATAATATTGCCCGCAAAGAAATGGGAAAGGCTCAGTCCTCAAAAGCTGTACAGTGAGTTAGAAAAAAAAAATCCTTCTCACTGATCGTCATAAAAATATATGAGCATAAGCATATATGCAGATAAGCTCAGTGGCACATGCAATAAATGCATAGTGCTATAGAATATGCTACTAGATAGGCTGGGGTTCTAATCTCTCAGCAGGCACATGTGTGTGTTTTTGGGTGTGCAAATATATCCCCTTGCAGCAGAATACACATGCCTGTATCACCTATCTCTGTGCAATGGTTATACATTTTAAGAATAGATCATGCCTGTTCAACTTGGTCGACTTCTTTGAGTCAGTCACCAGAGCTGTGGATGAAGGCAATCATACAGCCTATTTTTTATATGGTCAAGGCTTTTGATACCATTCCCCACTCAGGAATCAAAGAAAAACTCACTAAGCTAGGCATCAACCCCTATATCAATAGGTGGGTTGCAAACTGGCTCACAGATAGAACCCACAGTGTGAAAGTAGCTGACTCCAAGTCAGGTTGCCAACTAGTCACGAGTGGAGTTCCACAGGGTTCGGTCCTGGGTCCTTTTCTGTTTGGTATCTACTTCTCTGAAGTCCAGGCCAACACGAAGGGACTCTGGCTGACAAAGTTCACAGACAATTGCAAGTTGGGAGCTATTATTAACTCCCCAAGTGATGTTGACATCCTACAGAATGGCCTCACTGAGACCGATGACTAGTGTCAGAACCATGGCCTTAAGCTCAGTACCAAAAAATGTGTTGTCATCCCCTTTGGGAAAAACCCAGTTCCCAAGAATTACCACATTGATGGTAGTCCACTGAACACAGAAGGCATTATAACAGATCTGGGAACACAGGTTGACAACAACCTCTCTTTTGATCACCACATTACCACTGTGGTTAGAAAGTCCTTCTATGTGGCATATCTCATTACTAACAGTTTTGCATCCAGGAAGAAAGAGGTCATTTTCTCCCTCTACTCTTCCCTCATTAGGCCAGCCATCGAGTATAATGCCCCATTTGGCATGTGCCTCACCAGATACCTGCGACAACTGAAGAGGCCACAAAAGTACCTCACAAAGAGGATCCTAGGCCTTAAACACTTGTCCTATATGGACAGACTCAAAAATCTCCAACTATTCTTTGTCTCTTATCGCCTACTTAGAGGCGATCTCTGCTTGACTTACAAAGCCATATCTGACCCAGCTCTGTTAGAAATGCTACATCTAAAGAAATCCCAATCCCTCCATACCACACACTCCAGAGACCTCAACCTCATTACCACAATTAACAGAACATGCTGGAGGGACAGGTTCATAACCTAGAGACTGCCCATGCTATGGAATAGACTTCCCATACATGTCAAACAGAGCACCTCACTGATCCTCTTCAAGAGAAATCTTGATGAGTGGATGGGAAACAGAAAATTCACCCCGGGGATAGCTTCAGTGGCTCTTCTCGACAGAGGCACTGGGAACTAAGGTCGAGAGGCACTATGCCAGGGTAATCCTATGGCTAGGCTTGTAAAGGCCCCAGGGCCATTTGCCTAGTACACACATATGAACCTATGAACCTATAATGGTAGGCAAGTGCTCATGAGGACCATAACATTCTTAGCCATATGCACCTTTAAGTAGATTCACTTAAATAGATCCAGTCATCAAGACTAGCCTTAATGCTAGCCAAAGTAGTACTTAGTTTGACTTGTCATATAAACTTATTCCATTGGCTAGGTAGGAACCTATCTCTCCAGATAGTCTTGTTTATCTGCTGGTGAAGATATAGATGTCTAATGTGGGTGTTTGTAGAGCCACTGGTTTTGCAAAGAAATAGGAAGCCAGGTAGGACTGAGCCTTTCAAGGTTCAAAAAGTGAATGAAGAAATGACAGGATCTACAATTGGTGAGGGGGATGGTTTCCATTTGGACCATTATGAGTTTGATAGCTTTCTGTCCACATGTTAAAACTGAACTGACTCTAATATCTGGCAGACCAAATAAGAAAATGACTCCAAACTTGGTAGCATTGTCCTTACCCCCAAACCCTATATTTTTTCAAATGGCACTTAAAATTAAATATGAATGGTGCAGTAGAAATGTCAAAAATATAAATCCTAGCATTTGGCACCCCCACAAGTTCTATGTAATAGCAATATGCAGTAGGTAAAAGTTGACAAAATAGCAAAAACCCTTGGAGTCCTTGTAGATGATGAACTGGTATTTGCTAACCATATTGCAGCTGTCATCAGCAATGTATATGAAGAAACAGAACTGATCCTCTGTTTGGGCATGAGATGTACCACAGATGAAATTGTTCTTTGCATAGCAGAACAATTATTAGAATATTTCACTGTCTTCTGTAACCTAATCATTCAGTATCTTGTGTAATTGCAGAAGGTGCAAAGATTACTTGAAGCGCTGCAAGACTTTTTTTGCAGCCATAGACTCCTACTTATGTTATTATTTTCTCAGAGGAGACCTATCCCTGACATACAGAACATTAAGGCATATCTTATCATTTAAAGCCCATTGCGTGATACTCTGTCCCGATAACCTGAACTCAAAAGGGTGCTTGTCTCATTAAAAAATAATATCAGCTGTACTGTCAACTGTGATATATTCATGTTTCAAAAACTTCTGTTCATATAGATTAAATTTCCCTATCAATTAAACTCAAAGCAGCAGTCTATACCTTTAGGAAGGAACAGGATTTCTACAAGTAGTAGTAGCAGTAATAGTAGTAGTATTAGTAATAACAGCAGTAGTAGTAGTAACAGTGGTAGTAATAGTAATAGTAAGAGTAAGAGTAATAGTAGCAATAATAGTAATGGTAACAGCAGCAGTAGTAGTAACAGTGGTAGCAGTAGTAGTAGTAGCAAGAGTAGTAACAGTAGTAACAGCCACAGAAGTACAGTGCAGCAGTAGTTGTAGGAGCTGAAGGAGCAGCAGAAGAAATAGAAATAGTAGCAATAAAAGTACTAGATGTAGTAGGAGCAGCAGCAGTAGTAATAGTAGTTGTAATAGTAGTAGAAGTGGTAGTAGTAGTATTAGTAATTGTAATAGTATCAGTAATATTAGTAATAGTGGTAGTATATTTTATTGACAGTAGCAGTAATAGCAGTTATATCATGAGATTTGGAGAAGTTTATTCACACATCTATGAACTACTGAATATACACGTGATACCATACAGACAGAATATAAGAAATTAAACAAAAATCTAAAAAAAGTAAACATTTAATGCTGAATTACTCTTATTGTTAATAATTCAGCCAACTTATTGGTGTAGGGGTAGATTATCTCCCTGAGTTGCTAATTACCTGATCTCATCGAATGTACTGACCAATGTGTTGCTGGAGAGGCTGGATAGGGAGGCAAGTAATGAGACATTTGCCTGCTTGGCTATTCATGAGGGGGTAGGTAGGTGGTGTGTCTTGTGGTATGAAACTTATGAGTTAGTCTCCAGTAGAAATTAGGAACAGAAAGGATACATCTGTAGTGTGTTCAAAGGGACCTGCACTGCCAGAAAGGGTACATCATTTGTATGAGTGAATGACATCTCCCTCATTCCCCTCATTGCATTGTTTTTTGCCCATTCATTAATCACTTGCTTAGGCATATATAAAAAATAAATACATACGTTGGCTGGCTGTATTAATAATACAACTGATTTATTTCTCAGAGAGAGTAGTAGAGTGCAAGTGAATAGTAAATGTTAAGAAATGTGGTAAATACAAACAATCATTATTAGTTTTCTGCTTCATTACAGAAGGTGGGCTACATATCAGAGCAACTCCTTGAACCATGTTTGGATAGACTATGTGGGGCAGTCAACCATATGCCATACCATGTAATTGATTATGTGGCATTTATATAACTGCTTATACAAATATGACGAAAATTCATATAAATAAGTTCCCTTTTTACTTCCTATATATTTCTGATGCATTGTCTTTGAAAGTATAATCACACACACAGAATCTTTGCAACTAAATGCTTAGACCATCACAAAGATTCAGGCGGCTATCTGTGTCAGTTAGCAGTTGTTCCTGACACTCATTTGGGTAAAATAGCAGATGGAATCATCAGTTCAGTGACAGTAAGGGAAAACACGCACATATGGTTTCAGCTGATGAGCTGATTTAGTAGGGCCACACAGCCAGTGAGAACAAACAAACCGTAACACCTTCTCTGCTCAGTAGGAATTCCATTTCATGGCTTAAGTATTTAAAGATAGAATGGGCAGTACAGTGAATTCTCCCTACATTCCTCCTTTTTTCTCAAGCAAGGGTGAAACAAATATGTTTTGTAAACCATATTCCATTTATGGGGCCTCACAGATGTGTTACTAACAAAGTGTTGCTGGTCTGTGGGACAGCATTATATAGCAACTTTATTTTGCATGCATGACCAGTGCTGCTTGCAGGTGCAACTGTCCAGTAGTTTATAAAACTGATGACAGAATCTACCTGCTCCTGTTATTCCTTCAGTCCACCAGGCCTAACTAAGTAATGTCCACGGGTGTTTTGCAGAGGTGTTGTATCAATTATTGATGATTGTCATTTTCCTTTCTATCATTTCACAGCCATGCAGGACATACACAGTTTCCTAACAGTATAGACCATTTCCTAACACAAGACTAATTCCTAGAGTCACTGAGATAAGAACATTCAGACAATGGTTACATTTTTTTTTCTTTTTTATTCATTTCATTTCATTGATCCATATGGTATGGTCTTTAATATTCAGATGTGATGTGACTGCTGCAATGTTTTTAGTGAGTCCAGATTTGAGTTCTATCCCACATTTATCAAGCATGGTACCCATTACAACAAGATTGCTTTACAGAAACAAAAGCTTTTTCAATGTTATAATAGACAGGTTTTTCATTCCAAAATGCTATCATTTGAGCTCCCAGATTTAATAATTATTTAAAGACTGTGCAGTTTATTAAACTGTTGTTCACTGGTAAGAAATACAGTCAGAGTCGCAAGAGATGTCCATAAGAAAAAAAAAAGTAGTTTGATTGCCTTCTTTGGAAATAGAAAGTTTGCACTAAAATATCTTTCAAAAGAAGCTACATAATGAAAATCTGTTCTGTAAATGGGAAAAAGTCACAAACGAAACATAAGAAGTGTTGCTGCCACCTTAGACTGAATAATTGAATTTAATTCTAATATTTATGATTTTTGTAGGTTAACTCACACTGACTTTACACTTCAGCTGTTATTTATATTGCTATATGTTCTTGCACATGTACTAGTGTGTGCTTAAATGTGTGAAAGCTAAGCACTGAACAGTGATGCATTGCAAGTGCACTATTTCCTTCAGTACTACAAGTGTGTAAAATCTTTGTAGCATACTAATACGAGAACAAACTGATTTAAGAGTTTGAATCCTGCATTACGTATGATTGTGTTAGACGAGCATTTTTGAAATCTTAACAACAGTAATATTTTATGGTGTTTTTTTCGACATTGCTTGTCACACAACAAGATGAAATTTGTGGAAACTGTAAAATTATGCAAGAATGATTGTTATTTTGCACTAGAAAGCAATGATACCAGTTCAGGCAAGTTATTTACTAGACATTCCTATAGTGCTGTACACACAAATTAAAGTCTTCAGATAAATTAAACAAAGTTAAAATTGGGAATTAGCAATAATTGACTAAAAAAATAATGACTGTTTTTTCTCAAGTCTCACAGTGAAGTTTTCCTGCAAGGAAAGTTACTGTAGGCAAATAGTTATTTTGTGAAAGAATACCCCGGGATTCAGCAAGCTCTGCACAGCATGCAGGAATAGTGCAACAGCTTGCATACAATCTGGCTGATGAGTGATCCAGGAATGAGCTCCCATGACATGCACGAGTGCTCCTACACTATTCCTGCATGGACACAGCTCCTGTATGCTACTTACCCCATTTGCAGGTGAAAGCCATGCAAATGAGGTGAATTACCGATCCAGGAAGCAGGCAGGCATCTGTGCAGGAATAGTGTAACCTGCAGAAATGTATTCGGCTACTAACCGAATACATTTCTGCAAATTACAAAATGGAGGCATGACAGCTCCAAAGAAAGCATGTATTCAATGTAGTAGGCATGCCAATGGCCAAATATATGGCCATTGGCATGGGAAATAGTTGCAAAATTATAAAAAATAGCTTTTATTTTTGGGAGGCTGATTTCGGCCGTTTAAGCGTAGGGCAGTGGTGCGCAAATGGGATTGGCCCGAAAATAATGAAAAAAGTTGGATATAAGCTTTTAAACCAAAATCAGCATTCTGCCATAATAGTCAATGGCATGCATATGACAACAATACCATGGAATAGTGGTTGCTAAGGGGGAAGGCTGAGTGTCAGTTTTGTAACCATGCATTAGCAGTCAGTTTTATGCAAACGAGGGGATTGATACTTAATCACAGATTTCCCCTCAGTGTAGGTGCAGCAACACCATGGTAAAAGCATAAGAGGTAGATGACCACATAAGGGGGAGTGTCATGCATGCTATAAGCTTATTGGAGATCTATAGTCATTGTTTGCCCTTAGCGAAGCACAGCTAAGGAAGGGAGTGTCTAAGGTAGCCTAGCAGTGTTTACATTGCCTAAACGGGTGTACGTGCCACACTGCGGATTTTAAACATACAAAAAAAAAAAAAAAACAGGAAATAGCAGCTCTGTTCAAATCTGAGCACTGGGTATGTGTGGTGCACCTCGGGGCTTAAACAGGAATGCATGAGAAGGGAAAACAGCAGTAGGAAGGCAATTAAGGAGAACTAGCGTAGCTGGCAGGTGAAATGTATCAGAATCAGCCAATTACACAGGCAGCAGCCCAGCCTAGCACACTACTATAAACTAAGCAAACACCTTTCACTCTGTTTTTCCCACAAACTCTACACTGCCAGTCTACACAGATGGGGAAATTTTACCTGACAAAACTAACAAAATGATAGGGACTGCTGTCGCTCTCATACATCAATATGTGGAAGAGACTGAGGGTGGTGAGGATGAGAATGCTGATGATCAACCCACAGTGAGGAGAAGGAGAAGAGTGTACAGGCCCAGGATAACCTACCAGGGGCTACATGAACTTGAGATAGTGGAGCGCTATAGGGTGGACAGGGACATCCTACAGCAAATTGTTGAGCTGTGCCTGCCACACCTCATTCACACAACCAACAGAGGGGAACCAATCCCAGTGGATACCAAGGTATTTATTTGAAGGCCTAAGAATACTAGCTACAGGTATCTTCCAAAGGCCAACTGGGGATATCATGGGGATCTCACAGGCATCAGCATCCAGGGTACTCCACCAGTTCCTGGATGCCATGTCAGCACATGGCGGTGAGCACATATATTTCCCCAACACCTGTGAGTCGTTGGCCAGCAATATGCAACTCTTCCACCAAATAGCAGAATACCCTGAGGTAGTGGGTGCTATAGACTACATGCACATATGCATCAAAGCACCACCCGGTGAGTGGGGTAGGGTCTACATCAACAGCAAGGGCTTCCCCTCCATCAGCTGCCAGGTCATGTGCGATGCCCAGGGCATTCTAATGAATGTGTGTGTGTGCTGGCTGCCCTGGAAGCTATAACAGTTCCCACATCTGGCATCTGACACAGCTGTACCAGAGATTTTCCAATGGGGATATCCCTTACAGTCACCTAATGGGGGATGCTGGTTACGCACTGGAACCATTGCTGATAACACCCATCAGAAATGCACACACATCCGAACAAGAACTCCATAAGGAGTCACATGCACAGACTAGAATTATAATAGAGAGTGTGTTTGGGATGCTCAAGTCACGGTTCTGGTGTCTGGACACATCCAGTGGAGCCTTACAGTACTCACCAGCTACATGTACTCAAATTGTCATCATATGTTCCATGCTACACAATATGATCCTGTGGAAACAGCTGCACAGCTGCATCAGGAACAGCATGGGGCAGGGCCACACAGCCCCCCACCATTGCCAAGGCCTGCACAGGCACAGAGTGACTTGGAGGAGGAACAACCTGAGCCTGCCCCAGTAGGCAGAAGGAAGGTTGCCCAGTATGCCCTGGCCTTGGCAAAGAGGCAACACATAGCGCATACACTGACACAGGAGGGACCCAGGGAATGACACCTCTGTCTGACTCGCACATACAGTAAAAGGGATGCCAAACATGAAACTACATGTGCTCAACCATGTGTAGGGAGTGTATTATGTGCATCCGATATAGGCAGCCCTCCAGCACCATACTCAATACTGGCACACCCACAAGGTAAGTCACTCTCCTTACCAATTGCCGAATGGAGTAGTATGTGTTGTTACCTATATGTATGGTATGGATGTAAGCATGCAAGCGAATTGGGTGGCTGAATGGGATGCCAACAGATAGTAGACACCTATAGTGGCAGCATGAGATCTGTAACAAATACTGGTGTCACCATAGTAGCCAGTACTACACATGGTGACAAAACCCACTGCAAGAAATGTGCTGGGCCACATGTGTGTTTATATGACACGCACATGCCAGTCAGGGAGCTTCACATACCCAACAACAGTCTCAGCCAGCAGGACAGGTGTAGACAAACACAAACAAAGGCTGTGCTAAGGCCTCTGAATGATGCCTATGGGTAACCCCCCCCCACCAGGCCTACACAGACAGACTACATCAGGTCAGGCAGTGGGTATTAGTTCTGAAGGGTAGGAAGTCAGAAACTAATATGTAGGTCAATCAAACCTAAGACCTATAGTACACTGATATGCCTCTAGACAGCATGATAGGTTAGAAAACAGAATGAAGTGGAGTACCTGACATACAATTACAGTCATAGCAAATGTGTACAAGTGTCAGGTGTGCCCCCCCAATCCTGTGTAGCAATGTAGAAACAGTCAGGTGCCCCCCCCCAAATCCTATGTAGACATGTAGTTACAGTCTGGTGTGCCCTCACAATCCTGTGTAGAAAAGTAGAAACCGTCTGGTGTGACCCCCTCCAATCAGATATACACACATTGTAACAGTCAGGTGTGCCCCACCAAATCCTATGTAGAAATGTAGTAACAGTCAGGTGTGCCCCCCAATCTGATGTAGACATGTAGGAACATGTATGTGTAGGTATAATACCAGTGGAGCACAGATGCTCAGAGTTGGCCAAGGTAACAGGATAGATTGCAGCATTTGTACAATATGCATGTAAGTGTGTGTTAGGTTGTTGTGTGTTTCATATTGTGTGAGAGTGGTCAGTATGTTTGCATGTTGAGATATGACCTGGTGGCCATTGCCCACTACTGCCGATGACAGGGCCAAGTCCTCACAACTGCAGTGCCAAAGACAATTCCCCCCAGTATAACACATGCTAGCAGTAAGCCATTGTAAATGTATGGTGGTAATATGTGCCACCATCTGAAAGATGGACATGATATGGCTGTTGGGCTAGATATACAAGCAGTACACAGGGAAAAGTACCCCAGACATACAGTATATAATGTGTAACCATGAAATGAACATATTTGGAATTGTACATACAGGTATGCATCACATTATCTGGGCCTGTTGTAGGGAATACAGGTGTCATCTGGTCGAACACTTGCAGATCACAAAGGTGATAGGACTGATGTACTGGGAAACAGCTGAAGTACCTGCACAAGCCAGCATAACTGGAATGCCCCATGCATATCTGTGAGTCAGATGCAAGTAGTGTCCATAACACACATGCACCCAGCTCACCCAAACACCAACCACAGGTACCTCTCTGGTTGTATGCCTGCTGTTGGGAATGGGTACAATATGACCACCACCTGTGTATGGCAATAGCGAAAGAATGCAGCATGCAGTGAAGGTGTCCCATGGAGGTGTGTCCCTAGCTGTAAGTAGTACCCAGCATCCACACCACCTGATCAATACTGATAGAAAGTATTGGCATGAACACGTAGCACACCTACCTATCACCCCAGGTGATATACTGTATGGCGGTCTGGACTGTAGGACCAACAGAGTGCAACGGCCTGCAACAACTGGCCTGAATCACCACCAAATGGCCTATAGGCCTCTGCCAAAGGATTGTGTCTCACACATACTTTCAATGCATGTTATGTCATGGACACCCAAATAACAACATAACACACTCCACATAAGCCATATGCAAGGCCATGTGACAAACCACAGTAACATGTCCACCATGTCCCACTGCATGAACTGTGGACCAACACCAAAACAGCTGTGATGAGGTGATAACCTTAGGGAAAGTATCAGAGAATGCATGCATAATGTATGGAAGAGGATAGAATAATAGAGGGGGAGTGGGAGCATGAGCAGCATGGAATGTGCAAGGTCCGACACACAGCCAAGTGCACATACTATCCCTGGCTGCAAACACATAAATGGGTGGCTACAAACCTACCTATACACCACAATAGGGGTAATGTCCTGACTTATGACCCCTGCCTCTGGTTAACCAGTGTGAATCTGTACAGCTGTGAGGTATTGCCACAGCAAGATAAGGTCATACTGTCATTGATGGATGTACATTTATGGGATCCTCTGCCAGCAATGTACCAAGGTGCTGAACTGGATACACACATGCATCAGTAAGTGTCTGCAGCTCCCCCTCCAGAATGACATAACTCTCCATAAATATGTTGGTGTTTGCCCACAATACTGGACACAGCTGCGTTTACCCTTGTTCCCCGGGACATCACTGTGAGCAAGAATGTCCACCTGACAGTACTTCAGGACATAAAACATCACAGTGTATAATAGTACACATGTCTGAATATCTCTGCTAGCACCAGTACCATGTAGCAGAAGCTGCACAGACACAATTACCTACAGTACACACTATCCCTTGCACAGTTTAACCCCATATTGACAACTGATCTACAGATATCCTGCAGAAACATTTTGCTACCTGTATGTGTAGAACACAAAGATCTGCACTGGAGTACAAAGTACCAGGAATGGATCCACACATTCAATACAGAAGGGCATACTGGGCATGCTCACACACTTAAACAAATGAAGCCCATGTCTACAAACAACAGTGGACCATACATATCTGACAGTTGCAGATGTTAGTGCATACACTCCTCAGTATGCACTGGTCATGCTTTGCACACACATTGGATAGGAATACAGACATATATCCAAGAACAACACACTATAATATGTCAAAAGTAGACATGCATATATGTGTGGAAGAGAGTGACAGTGACAAAGAGCCTTCCATCATGAGGCCTGTCCCACCCAGCACAAAGCCAAATGGCTACAACCACATGATGTGTAAATGTCACTCACTGTAGAAATTAGCCACTGGCATCCGTCAGCATTACAGACTCTGTGGTGCAAATGCTAGCTGTGCATCATGACTGTACAGGGAAGTAGTCATCTAGCAGTTGTATACAGGTACCTATGGAATATAAACCTGTATGTGCCTGTGTGTGGTGTGTGAACCTTTAGATAAATGGTTTATGGCCCATGCACACACACTGCCCTCCCCATAGCCCTACTATGACAAGCCTGCTGATGTCATCCACTTTGAAATACAGCTTTGGGAATGGAGAAGCCCACTAATCTCTGTGGCGCATCTTAAAACTGCATAATGCTATAGTATGATAAACTAGCTAGGTAGGAGTTCTAATCCCAGACATGGCAACTGTGTGTGTATCTCTGTATAGGAAGCAATGCTTTTTAGGCTAGTCAAACTCACTACAATTCAAATGCCCTACTTTGGCAAGGCTGCTTATGTCATTCACTGTGAAATACACCTTTGGGAATGATGCAGCCCAGTAATCTCCATGGCGCATCCTATAACTGCATAGTGCTGTAGTGTGATAAACTAGTTAGGTAGGAGTTCTCATCCCAGACATGGCAACTGTGTGTGTGTGTGTGTGTGTTTCTGTCTGTGTAGAAAACAATGCTTTTTAGGCTAGTCACACTCACTACAATTCAAATGCCCTACATTGGCAAGCCTGCTGATGTCATTCACTGTGAAATACACCTTTGGGAAAAAAGGAGCCCAGTAATCTCTGTGGTGCATCCTATAACAGTGTTATGCTGTAGTGTGATATAGTACTTTGTTAGGGGTTCTTTGCCCACACATGGCAAGTGTGGATGTTTGTATGTGTGTTACTTTTTATGTGTATGGAGCAATGCTTTTTTAGGCTAGTCACACTCACTACAAATCAAATGTCTTACTTTGGCAAGGCTGTTGATGTCATTCACTGTGAAATACACCTTTGGGAAAAGTGTATCCCAGTAATCTCCATGGTGTGTCCTATAATTACGTAATGATGTAGTGTGATAAACTAGTTAGGTAGGAGTTCTAATCCCAGACATAGCAACTGTGTGTGTGTTTCTGTCTCTGTCTTTGTAGGGAGCAATGCTTTTTAGGCTAGTCACACTTACTACAATTCAAATGCTCTACTTTTGCAAGGCTGCTCATGTCATTCAGTGTGAAATATACCTTTGTGGAAAAAGTAGCCCAGTGTTCTCCATGAAACATCCTATAACTGTGTAATGTGTAGTGTAATAAACTAGTTAGGTAGGAGTTTTAATACTAGTCATGGCAACTGTGTGTGTATTTCTGTCTGTGCAGGGACAAATGCTTTTTAGACTAGTCGCACTCACTACAATTCAAATGGCCTACTTTTGCAAGCCTGCTGATGTCATTCACTGTGAAATACACCTTTGGGAAAGAAGGAGCCAAGTAATCTCCATGGTGCGTCCTATAACAGTGTTATGCTGTAGTGTGATATAGTACTTTGGCAGGGGTTGCCACACATGGCAAGTGTGAATGTTTGTGTGTGTGTTACATTCTGTAGGAAGCAATGCTTTTTAGGCTAGTCACACTCACTAGAAATCAAATACCCTACTTTGGCAAGGCTGCTGATGTCATTCACTGTGAAATATACCTTTGGGAAAGGTGTATCACAATAATCTAATGGAGGTTGTAGTGACTGTGGAGTGTCCTATAACTGCATAATGCTGTAGTGTGAAAAACTAGGTAGGTAGGAGTTCTAATCCAAGACATGGCAACTATGTGTGTCTCTGTCTGCGTAGGGAGCAATGTTTTCAGGCTAGTCACACTCATTACAATTCAAATGCCCTACTTTGGCAAGCCTGCTGATGTCATTCACTGTGAAATACAGCTTTGGAAAAGGAGTAGTCCAGTAATCTCTGTGGCATGTCCTATAACTGCATAATGCTGTAGTGTGATAAACTAGTTAGGTAGGTGTTCTAATCCCAGACATGGTAAGTATGTGTGTCTCTTTGTGTCTAGGGGCAATGCTTTTTAGGCTAGTCACACTCATTACAATTCAAATGCCCTACTTTGGCAAGTCTGCTGATGTTATTCACTGTGAAATACACCTTTGGGAAATAAGTAGCCCAGTAATCTCTGTGGTGTGTCCTATAACAGCGTAATGCTGTAGTGTCATATAGTACTTGGGTAGAGGTTCTATTCCTACACATCGCGAGTGTGGATGTGTGTGTGTTTCTTTGTCTGTGTAGGGAGCAATGCTTTTTGGCTAGTCACACTCACTACAATTCAAATGCCCTACTTCAGCAAGCCCGCTGATGTAATTCACTGTGAAATAAACCTTTGGAAAGGAAGTATGCCCAATAATCTCTGTGGTGCATCCTATAACAGCGTAATGCTGTAGTGTGATATAGTACTTTGATAGAGGTTCTATTCCCACACATGGCAAGTGTGGATGTTTGTGTGTGTATCTTTGTCTGTGTAGGTAGCAATGCTTTTTAGGCTAGTCACACTCACTATAATTAAAATGCCCTACTTTGGCAAGCCTGCTGATGTCATTCAATGTGAAATACACCTTTGGGAACAAAGTAGCCCAGTAATCTCTGTGTTGTGTGCTATAACAGTGAAATGCTGTAGTTTGATATAGTATTTTGGTAGGGGTTCTATTCCCACACATGGCAGGTGTGGATATTTGTGTGTGTGTGTCCTTGTCTGTGTAGGGTGCAATGCTTTTGAGGCCATTCACAGTCACTACAACCTCCAATGACCTTCTTTGGAAAGCCTGCTGATGTCATACACAGTGAAATACACCTCTGGGGAAGGACTACTCTAGCAATCTCCATGGTGCATCCTATAACTGTGTAATGCTGCAGTGTAATATACTAGTTAGGTATGAGTTCTAATCCCAGTCATGGCAAGTGTGTCTGTGTTTGTCATTCATATCCTGGGTGGAGGTGGCTGTGAGTGTGCAACAACTGGACTCATTGTGGAGCAGGTTTTGCAAATTTCTTATATGGTGGCCCTATTATATGTCACAATGTCCACCTTACAAGGATAACAGATGTGAAATAGCTGAGAGGCTGTGGTGGCAATCCATACCCCTACATGTGACATCAAGGCCTGGTGAACAAAGTTAGCAACCCTTGTATTACACAGAGAACACTCTCAACCCTTGTCTCATACACAAACACACTTGCCGAGGTAACAACTGCTATGTTGGTAGTACCCTGCATATTACCCACAGATAGTAACCGTGGTGTGATTGCAGTGGACTACAGAGGGTATGGCACCCTGTCCATCAGTACAATAGGCATGTGCATGCAGACAGTGTGCCTTCACTATGTTCCTCACTGGATGCCTGCAACACCTGTGGTGCCATCAAATGTGACCCACAATGGACTGACCATGCCTTATACACATGCCCTGTACCAGGGAGTACCTGTATCATGCTATCAATGTAGGTGCAGGGTCAACCTGCTGTCTATTACCTGTTCCCGGCACATGAGGCCAGGACAGACACATCTGATGATAACAATTTGTGTACACAACATGGGCTAGACACCCCAGGTACAGTTCTACATGTCACTGTACATGCATGTGGGATATGTGCACATCCCAGACAGTGTCCATATAATGGACTAAAGAACACATACATGGCAAGCATTGCACAGTAATGGCTACACACAATAGTTACCCAGGTGACCAGATGGTGAATACAATATCCACTTGTGTGGGGCAATCCAGACACTACACCCCTGAGCCACACTGCAGAGCATTGTCATGTGGCCTGATGCCAAGGTATACCCTTCACCTAGCCATGCTTAGCCTTCTGGCACAGTCAACCGCTACACACCTGTGAAGCAATGCATGCATGCCAGTACTGGCACCCTGTGTCTGTGTGTGTGGTGAATGATGGTTTTGACCACATTCACACTCACTACAACCCCCATTGGCATACTAAAGCATGCTGTCTGATGTCAGACACCTTCACATACCCTTTGCCCAAATAACCTCCGGCTAACTCTTGTGGTGCATGTGATACCTGCACAGTACTGTATTGTGGCAAACTAACTAGTTAGGAAGTGCATTCCTGACCCTGCCAGGTGTATTAATGTGTGTGAGCCCTTGAGAGAGTGTGGCTGTGTTGACGCTGACACCTGTTCATGTGGACAGGCACATGGACCACACCTACCATACCGCTACCATATCACTGTTGCAGATGTCACTCAGCATCACATATACGTTTGGACAGCTCCTCAACATGTAAGCTATGTGGTGCATGCAATAACTGCATAGACACGTGATAGCAATACATAGTCAGTCAGAGGTTTGATACTCTGTACTGGTAGTTCTGTGACACAAACACACTTAGGTTTTACTCTCAAACCCCCTCCCTGACTTATTTTGTCTCTGTCTGCCTCTCTCACTCCCTCTCTGGGAGATGTGGAGAACTACACCTGCTTTGCTTAGGCAGCAGCATGTGTTTTGTAAGTGATGCTCATGATCAGCTGATGGCATCTGCACAAATTGCAGCCCTCCTCTAGCTGACTGCGTGTGGAACAGCTGTGGTAAAATTCCCATAGCCAATTGCAAAGAAACACACTCCAATATCTAGGAACATCATGTTGATGTTGGGCCTTTTCATTCACTGCGAGCAGGACCTAGATCTGGTGTTTGGCAAACAGCATCACAGATGGATTGGGAATTTACCTCTAACAACATACACTGTGGAAACAGACCAACACACATGAAGGAGATGTGCCTGACATGACTACAGAATGTAAGTGTTGCTATTCTGCATTTGAAGTAATGTCAGTTTAACAGGGTGTATGTGGATATGGCTGGACTACATGTTTTAATACCTGTCATGACAGTGCTATGTTTTTGAGGAAACTCCCATCTCTAGGGTCATCTGCATACTAGTGTGTGGTGCCTTTTGTTTCTTGTGTTACTAACATAGCACCTATCTGAGAACTGCAGAAGCATAGTTTGAGGATTGCAACCAATACACAGTGACAGCCATATCCCTCATTGGACATATGTCACAACAAACCCTGTTACAACAGTAAATGTATGAGGTTATCACAGCAATGTGATAATATTGACCCTGCGTTTGTGCCTCCAGCCACAACTCTGTCAAACTTTGTACATATGTCATGCAGTAAGAGGTGCATATGTTCTGTACACCATCATTTATTCACATCATATCTGATAACAAGCCAGTGAGATATCAGACTGTTACACATGTTATGTATAGTAGGGGTTATATTTGAAGACATAACCTGGGCATTATGTGGTTGTGTGTACAGTACTGAGGTCTGTGTACATATGGTGATTGTCAACAGTGTGTATATTGTGAAGATGTACCTTGGCCTGTATACAGTCTGTAGTAGATGTCATCTTTCTTGGTCCTGTTCTATTTGATGTTACATGCTGCTTCAGTGTATGTTACCCTATCAGCTTACATGTTTGTAGGGCCAAACACACACATGTCCCATACCACAGACTGGCATCAGATCACACTGTGTAGTGGCCCAGTATATGTAGGGTTAGTGTGTGAGTGGCACATGTGAGGATGGTATTGATCAGATAGTCCATATACTGTAATATTAAGCTAGCTTAACATATGTGGCTGTGGCTGTGTTCATATTGGTTGTGGTTATGCACTTTCACACAGGTGTCAGTTACTCTGTGCTGTGACATGCCTGTAGAGCCTGTTATATATGCAGGTACATGTGTATTCCCCCATAAGAAATGTAGGCCAGTGTTGTGGCAGTCTGTCTGTAGCCTGCACAGTGCTTTGTTACATGCCTAGCAGCTTAGTGTACTTACCCAGTGTGATGTTATGTCCAGATACTTGCCAGATGTACTGCTGCCGGGCCACCATAACAGTCATGTATTTCTGACAAAGAAATGGGGTGCTGTACAGATGTATGTCACTAACTAGTGGGTAGTATGTGGCCATGTCACCTCTGTACCAGTGGTTATTATGTGTCAGGACAGACAGAGGTGTGTGAATGCATAACCTATGGGGGCAAATTTATACCAGTATTTAAATGATATACCCATCTACATGGCTATTAACATCCACATTATTAGGCTTGGTCCACATGTCTTGCACTAAGGGGTTCTGTGTATACCTCTGGACTGCCCAGAGTGTGTCAGACTGCACACATTTATTGGCCATATGTCTGCTGTTGTCCACAGGATCATTACTGTGCTAGCAGTGGTACTGTACTATGATGTCCTTAGGATGTCTGTCAGTAGCCAATGGCGCACATGTTAAAAGTAGATGTGGCCTCCCTCACCCAACATGTCTGTTAGGTCAATCCCTATTAAAGTAGCAACAGTGTACATATATACCTGTAATGCATACCTGACATCCCCTTGCACTAAGAGGTTGGGACTACTGGGGCTGAGGTAGGATTCCATTCCATGTTCTGGACATATGGTGAACATATATGTATATATAATTATCCATATATCTATATAGATATATACACATATACATATCGACATACATAGATGGATATGTATATGCACATATATACATATAAACACTCAGATATATACATATACGCAGCAATATATGTCTACACATATACAGATAGAGATACACATGCACATATACTTATGGATATCTACATATATATTGACAGTAATAGGTATATCAGAATAGATATGTATACACATATAGTTATAGATATCTACATATATATCTACATAAATGGGCATATCTATACACATAGGATGTGCATATATATATATATATATATATATATCTAGATATATCTATCTATATATTTATATATATATATATATATATATATATATATATATATATATATATATATACGAAGAGATCTACACATGGCTATATATATATATATATATATATATATATATATATATATATATATATATATATATATATATTAAATGCACTATACAGATGTGTATACAGACATGTGTATGAATATACATCTGTATGTACATGTAGACATATATCAACATATTATATGTATATATCCATATTCCTGTTGTGTAAACCTCACGGTTGTGTATACCCTCCCAGACGTATCTCACCGTATGTATCTGATATGTGTACATTATGATAAAACAACATATGTGATGCAACAGTCATATTAATAACAAGTACTACACAATTGTGGAAGTAAAGGCAAATGTTCAATACTAATCAATATGTGTATTGACAGATATATTGGAAAAACAACAGCTGTCTTTACAGTGGTCATGGTGTAGTGGTTAAGTGTTGTGACTATAGTGTACAGGGTCCTGGGTCCAAGACCTGCAAGGGCTGTTCATTTTTTTGCTGGGCAGAACAAGGGATGATGGATACTGAATGGTTAAGGCAGTTTTGAGCAGCTTTAAGCACGTTTGCACAGGTTTGCATGAAGCTAAGTGGTGCTAAGCTACGGGTAAATGTATGGGCGCTTACACAGTGTAGGCTTTGCTTACCAGTGCACAAATCAGTTTAGCTGTTATATTGTAGCAATGTTGATACCTGCTAAGCATGGCTTAGCCCTGGTAACCAGTTCACACCACCCAGTCTGATAACATAACAGGGTATTGACATCTGTAATAAGTGTATGTAATGCCATGTACAATACATGCGCCTATGTGCTGTCATTACAGTATCAAAGGGTGTGAGTATCATGTCTAGGACACAGACGTATAAATGAGGCCTGTACAGCACTGTTATCCATTTGAATGTGTTACATACAGGGGTAGTATCCCAGGGTACGTACTGTCGCACTGGGATGTAGCGTATCATGGTGGTATTACTGTTGACAGTGCTTACCCAGGCAAGAGTAGAGTGCTAAATGTAGTACTGACAACAGGCACACCTGCAGGCATAGCTGGACTCTGAGGTCTCCCTGTTGTATCCCTGGTGTGTGAGCTGTGTCACAGTATATAACCCCCACTGGATAATGATCCGACATGTGGAATGTAACTGTAGACTACCGTCTGTACAGCACATGTTAGTGAGGTCTTCTGACATGTAGTTATGGCATACATATTGTTGTCAAATGTCTATCTGTCAACACATTCATCCTACTGCATAGCTACTTGCCAAGCTGATGACTGTCAGTCCCTGTACAGATGTGCAGATGGCAGGTATCCAGCTGGGATATGTACAGGCAACCCAAACTTGATTGACACTGACATGTCTGCCCAGCTGTGTAAGAACTAGCACATATAGGAGACAACACCCTGTACACACCAAATGCCATGGGTACCTCCACTACACTACCACAGTCAACAGAACATGCTTGGGTACAGGTCTCCATCATAGACACAAACCATGTATTGTAATACATGTTGCATACATGTCAACTTGATCACCTCAGTGGCCATGTGCAGGAGGCACCCAGAGGATTGGCTGATGCATGTCACTCTCACCCTGAGGGTCACCACAGTAGTGTCTGTTGATAGATTGCCTGCTGCCACATGGCAGGTGGCAGGATACCACTGTAAACACATCCCCTACACAACCCATCCCTCCATGGACAATAGCTAGGTACACAGCTATGACCATCTGCAGTGATGCACCAGAGTACTGACACATGTGTACATGTGCATTACTGAGTATAGCAGTGTCTGTGTTTTAGCACACCTGTACTTAGAAATTCCATGAGGGCCTTCACAACCACCAAAACACCCATTGCCATAGTCAGCTGTGGCTGCTGCTGTATGGGACATTACATGTTCCCTGTTATTCTCCTCTCCATACCGGCTACATGAGCCTTGCAGTACCAGCACAACAGTGTTGTACAAATGGGTTGATAGGCATGGGGTACTCATTGAGTTCTGGCAAGTGGTGTGTATGTGTTCATGTCCGTATATCTGTAGGGTACAGCATTCTGAGGCCACATACTCCTATTACAATACCCATTGCCATACAGTAGTACAGATAGTGTTGTTGCAGCCCATAGGTGAGGCATGACAATACAACACCTTACTATGCCTGTGACATATGCATTAGATGCATATCCCTGTAGTACCACTGTTGGGATATATAATGGGTTGTATCGCAGTCATGGGCAATGTGTGATGGTGGCTATGTCAGAGTGTCATCATGGGTTTCAGGAAGTACAATATCCACTGGGGGATGTGGGTGCTGTGTACACTGTCATTACACCATTTCACCCAGTATATATCCCGTGTACAACTTTATGGTTACCACTGTCACCATCAACCATACAGGTAATTGATACCACAATCCAGGCCAGTTATGCATGTGCTGTGTGCAGCCTACCTGTAACACATTGGACACATGGTCAAGTTAGTTTGCAGTGATAGACCCAGGTCTCTCCTATGTGTGTCTGCCTGTTATGTGCCTGTTAATGTGTATATGAAGGTATGTCACACTATGTATTGTCCATATACACCCATTGCATCCCCCATTAGCATACTGTACATGTCTGGGGATGTTCTGCATGTAACATGTAACCTGGAACACACCTCACCCTAAATGCTGTGTGGTGTGTGCAATGAAAGCCACACACTTCAATAGCACTACATACATAGGTAGGGGTCTAGTCCCCGTGTTGCCAAGTAAGAGCATGCATGTGGATGGGTCTACATCTGGTTGCAGATTATACATGTCCCAGTGGATCATCTGTCCATGTGGCACAGGCAATAACTGTTATACAAACCTGTGACATGTTCAAATGTACCCCAGATATGCCACAGCCATGGTGTCACCACAGTGCCATACCCCATTGTGGAATATGACTTCAGACCATCCTCGTGCTGACACATGTACACCTACAACACAAATGGATAACATTATAGAGACCACAATCAACCAGTGTTACTAACAGCTATAATGCATCATTGCTGGATGGCTACACTGCCTGACAGATATGCATTAAACTTTACTCCTGACAACATGTTACACTCCAGTACTTTGGTACACTGTAGTACTGTCACTGTGTGCATCAGAACCATATTAGCCTGTCTCTGCATCAATGTTATGGATGACAGGGATGTGGGACAGGTATCATCATATGCACAGGGTGTGTTGTTGGTTTGCCGGAGGCCGAGGGTGGGCCATACATTTGACACCATGTGTGTGTGGGTGATGGGTGTAATGAGGTGAACTAGGTGTGGTGATGTGGTGTGTGTAGGTATGGGGTTGCACTAGGTGTGTTCATATAGTGTGTGGGCATGCAGTCACACAGTTCTGCCATGTGGCTGCCCTACACAGATGTTTATGGACAGCCGCAGACCATACCTGGCAGGGTGTGCAGTTCACTGCCTCTGGCCACGGACAAGTGTACTGTGCCTGCCAGGGGTTCCATGGACACATCCAGGTACATATTTCAATGTGCTACTCTCCCCTGATGATGACAGATGTCTGCTTGAACCAGGTCCCACCTGAGACTGTCCAGGACCACATGCTAGTGGCCTGCTGTGGTGTGGACAGCACCCCTCCCACAGTGCCAGGGCTGGTACTGCCACTACAGAAGCCCCTTGCTGTCCTAGTATATCCACATTGACTGCCAGCTGTTGGGGTTGCTGTCCTATGTCCACGCGGCCGTTGCCCCACTCCCATCACATGTTCAAGCACAGAAAAACCACGGTCGATGAGGGCCATCATCTCACCAGACCATGTATCCATGAGCTCGGTATAAGCACAGATGGCACCAGGCAGTTCACAGAAATTGTCGCTTGCAGATGTGAGAGCAGACCTCAGCAGCCTTAAGCCCTGTCTGGTGTAATGTTCCATATGTGCCTGCACCACCATGACAGCCTGAAACATGTGCCTGCTGGTATCAGTCATGTCTGCCAGGGGCATGATGACCAGCGGCCCTACCACAAGCACCCTGGGACATCTGCCTATATGGTGCCCTGCCAGACATCCGGCTATGTATACTGTGACCAGACACAGTAGACATGGTTACCACACTCTCTTGTGCACTGCCACCAAATGCCAGCTGTCCCTCTGCTATGGCCACTGGTGATGGGGTATGTTTAGGCACTGAAACTGTGTGTGGAGTTGGGGTGGCTAAAAGGGGGATGTCAAATGATGGCACTGTTTCAGCTCCTAACAACCCCACCTGTGCCTCAACAGTACTATCATCATCTTCGGTGTCTGTATGGACACCAACATCAGATTGCATGCAGGAGGGGCCCTGACCCACCTTGCCACCTATGGGGAAAACAATAAATGCACTTTAAGAGCTGTACAGCATTCCATAACAGTACACACACACACACACACACACACACACACACACACACACACACACACACACAGCATCTTAATACCTACCTGTCCGTGACTTTACAGATAATCCCACGTATAGGAGGCCGTTACACTGTCCAATGGGTTATTCACATGCTAATCTTCTTGAAATATCAAATTGTATTGTGTTAAGCCTCTCAAGAAAAAAAATGGGAAGGAGGAGAGTAAGAAAGAAAATCTAAAAAAAAAAAAAAAAAAGGAAGAAAAAAAATCCTTTTTGTCAGAAACAACTACATGTGCTGATGTATACCATAAGCTAAAAAGTCAATTAACTACTGCTATTTTAGAGCAAGAAGCTCTAGTGTGTGTAGTAAGTTGGATTTTGGAATGTGGGGAATTTTTTGTAAAGTAGTTAAATTTGTAAATAGTTTTTTCTTATCTCTTTCAGATAAAAGTAGAATGTGGTTAAGCACAGGGAGTGGTCTGAGAGAGGCGGCTGTCACTTTATTTTACTATTGTTTTATACTTATCTCAGCTAAAGAAAATAAGCTTGTTTGCTATCAATCCAGCTACTTATCCCTATCCAAACTAACAACTCTTTTGTATGTGAATTCTTCCAACTCTAACAATAATAACCTGACTCTGCCATCTTACTAAATATTTATCTGAATGATTTTGATAGATTCATGGAATATAAAAGGGTTATAAAATAAAAGAAAAAAGAATCTAGTTCTACATCTAATTCAAAAATCTACTTTTGAAATTACTCTTATCCAGGAAAAGCACATGACAAAGGTCCAATTGGTGAACAATGTTAGAAAGAAATGGATAAAACAAATAATAGCTGCTGGAAATAGCATGGTCTCCAAAGGAGTAGCAATAATTGTCAAAAAATCTTTAAAAGAATCAATAATAACCACTGGTTGGAACCCAAATGGAAGATGGTGTTACCTAACATGTTGTATCCCATCCTACAAAAAAAAAATACTTATATTAAATGTCTATGGATCCTGTTTACACCATTCCTCATTCTTATATGAAATCTATTCACTCATTGAAAAATTTCACAATCATCTATTGATCCTTGGCGGGGACTGGAACATGACTATCAGACCGGAAATGGACAGAACCTGCAAAACCAACAAACAGCCCATAGGTACTACTAACACTATAAGAGATATAATGGACGACTTTAACTTGTTTGATCCTTTCGAACTCTTTAGAAAAGAACCCTCTATTAGTAACTGCACATTCTTCTCAGCTTACCATAAATCCAGGTCCAGGATAGACTTTTTTTTTAATTTCAACATTTTTTTCTTCCTATGAAATAGTATATAGCAGTGACCCCAGAACTATTTCTGACCATGCCAAAATTAACCTTGACTTAAATATCTATAAACCAAACCATGAGAATCATATTCCTATGAACTGGTCCCTTGATCCAAACCTTTTGAGCAACTTGACTCTCCAATGAGAAATTCAAGATTTCCTGTCACAGACAATTACCTCCTTTGATATGTCTGATAAACCTTTAGATGTACAATGGGCGGCAGCCAAAGCTACCTTAAGATGTGCCCTTATCCAAAAAGCCTCTCTAATTAAAAAACAATCTAAATCATGCACCACAGCATGAGAAACGGAACTAAAAAAATTAGAATCAGAGCTGCAAACCAAGTTCTCTCTAGACATTGAGAAACAGATGACAACCATTCAAAAACAACTACACGAATTACACCTGAGTCAATACTCACTTATGGAGTCCAGACTCATCCATAGGTATGCTCAATGGGTGCAAATGCCTTCAAAGATCCTGGCAAGGATAATAAATGTCAAGCCCCCTCCTACCACAATAAAACAAATTAACCATAAGGGTCATTCCTTTTTCACAGATAAGGAAATCATACATGTATTTCAGGAAGTATACCAGGAAATTTATGGACCCCAAACACTTGAGTCAGAAGGCCTACAGGATATCTTCCTAAACAAATTACAATTTCCAACAATAAGTGATACTCACATAAACTTACTAAAGGCACCTATAACCATTAATGAAATCTCACTAGCCATTGACAGACTGAAACCAGGTAAAACCTCCGGTCCAGATGGATATGTGTCAGAGTTCTATAAAACCTTTAAGCAAGTGCTTGTCTCCATGCTTGATAAAGTTTATAACCACATAATCCAGTTTGGTATATCTGATTTATATATTAACAACTCCAAGACCATTTTTATACAAAAATCAAATGACAATAATCACAGCACAAATGACTACTGCCCAATTGCTTTAATTAACCTTGAAATAAAGATTCTAGCATCTATTTTAGCAAATAGACTAAAAAACATATTACTGCATATTATATCCCATGACCAATTAGGCTTCATAAACAATAGGCATGTTTGGGATAACACTCTATCTATTGAAGCCATAACCTATATGACAAAGTATGACAAATCCCCCAAGTATGCACTTTCTGTTGATGCCCAAAAAGCTTTTGACAGGGCAAATTTAAATTTCCTCTTTAAAATCATGAAACACTTTTCCATCCCTGATGAATTCATCAAAATGGTTATAACCCTTTACATTAAGGCCTCTACTACTCTCAACATAAACAAAAAAACTCCAAACCAATTCAAATTATAAATGTCACAAGACAGGGGTGTCCACTATCACCTTACCTATTTAATATCTATCTTGAAGTTCTATTGCTAAAACTAAGTCAGAAAACATTCCATCATTCAGTCTACTTATATAAAGTACCAGTGAAATACATCGCCTTTGCAGATGACTTAAACATCTATTTAGAACTCCCCTCAATGGAACTGGAGAAAATTCTAAGCTTAATAGACAAATTTTCACAAATCTCAAATTACGCCCTCAATCCTAACAAATTAATAATATTCCCACTAAGCCCGCTTGGTCACAAAGAATTTTTTATACCAGAAACAATGATCAAAGTTATTTATTCTCTAAAATATTTGGGTATAACTTTTGTCCACCCCCAACAAGAGATAATCAATAGCAATTTCTACAAAACATGGTCTAAGGTCATGGAAGATCTTACAAGATGGAAGAGTTTAAACCTATCCCTACTCTCAAAAGCAGCTATTATAAAAATGAACATTCTCCCCAAACTTCTCTTCCACTTCTTCGCCCTTAATCAAAATATCCCAAACACTTTTTTTTCGAAAATAAATACTACACTGGGGAAATTTATTTGGTACCCTAAAAATATCAGAATTATCTACACCAAACTAACACTTCCGAAAGAAAGAGGCAGCTTGGCCCTTCCGTACCTTCTAACATACTACCATATAATAAACGCTAGTCGTATTGTACACATAGCTAACTTCCAACATTCAAATAATGACTGGAACCCCTTATGGATAAGAATCTACAATGCACATATAAAAGCATCCAATATCAACCCTAGAGCAATTATCTCGCAACACTAAAACTCTCAAAGAATATAAAATTCACCCTATATTAATAAAAAATATCAGTGGGTTTCAAAACCTGATAACATAGTACCCGCAAACTACAACATAGGAGGTAATCCCCTGAAATCTGAATAAGAAATAAGGGATCTAGGGACCCAAGTAGATAGTCAGCTTTCCTTTGATAACCATGTTGCCAAAGTGGTTAGAAAATCCTTCTATGTGACCCATCTGATCATGAAAGGGTTCGCATCAAGATCTAAGGATGTAATGGTGCCCCTCTACTCTTCCCTCATCAGATCCATTATTGAGTACAATGCACCAATTGGAATGTACCTGGCTAGACATCTCCAGCAGCTGGAGAGACCACAAAGGTACCTAACCAAGAGGATTACTGGCCTCAAACAGTTGCCCTATGCAGCATGACTGAAAAAGCTAAGACTGTTCTCTGTTGCATACTGCTTTCTCAGAGGCGATCTCTGTGTAACGTACAGAGCCATGTCCAACCCAGAATTGTTGAACATGCTTCATCTTAGCAAAACCAAATCTACTTGAGCTACACGCTCTAGGGATATAAACCTCAACACAACAATGAATAGAACATGCTGGAGGGATAGATTCCCTTCGCAGAGACTTCCCTTACTATGGAACAGGGTCCCGATCTACATAAGACAGAGACCCTCACTATCACTCTTCAAAAGGAACCTTGATGAGTGGATGGGTAACAGAAAGTTCACACCGGGGATCACACCAACAGCACTACTAGATAGGGGCCAAGGGTACTAACTGCTAGTACAAGGGTCTAGGGAACTACTAAAGGGGCGTTGAATACTGTACAACGTGGCTGGGCTAATATATGCCTTTGGGCAGATAGCCCAGTACCAACCTATGAACCTATGAACATCCCTTGGTTTGCGGCACTCTCTAACGATGGTCCAACCAATTCATCTAAATCCCAATTTTAAATTGAGTAACAACATGTTAAATCTCGATATTTACCCTCTTATTGGGAACTGCACTGTGTGGGACTTCTATATAATTAAAGACCCACCATTTAATGCTATTGTAACTTCATTGGCAGTCAATAAAAAATGCTATATAATCGTTAAACAAATATTTTACCTAATATCTCTGGTTACAAACAAGATGTCAGTTATCCCCCTAGATTACCAGCTGTACCAGACACTAATAACCCAACTTCTATCAAGGACTAAAATGCTTTCCAATGTCTATAGACTAGTAACAAAAACAAAACATCAAGACAGTATAAAAACAGGGAAATAACACTTAGCCAAAAACTCGATGCAATTGACGCAACAATAAAATTAACCCACTTTAAAAAACTTATACCCAGCTCATGATAAAAATAATGCCTATCACACACCGTCATTCTTAAATAAAATTAATCCAAACACCTCACCATTCTGCCCAACATGCCCCAACTCAGTGGCAGATATAATCCACATATCTTGGTCCTGTAAAAATGTGTACAAACTATGGTGCTCTCTAAGAGCTCAACTTGAGAAAATGGGATACATGAAGTCAACCCTATCCTGGGAAATGGTGTTATTAAATATATTTCTAAGTCCATTTAAGTCTGAAACTAAACATATTATTGTGACACTCTGTGCACTACTCAAAATGTACATCACATTCAACTGGCTAGACAAATCCAAAATGTCTTGGAAGGACTTCTAGTCGATGGCTGTTAAGTATGTTTTGGCAAGTAAACTAAAGACAACAAGCAAAAAGAAAATAAGTTATTTCCAAAAATACTGGAATAACCTTATAGATGCTCTTAATTAATATCATTCCTACGTATATTTCCATCCTCCCCTTTTTCTCTTTTGGGTCTCCTTTCACTTTCCTCGTATCTAACTCCCCCTCTTCATTCGGTGTGTTAATTTTTCGTCAAACATTTCTTATCTTTAAATTCTACCTCCACTCTAACCCATGAAAGACCACAATAGAAACCTTGTTACTACATTTTCCCCTACCCTCGTGTAAACACTAACAACTAACTTCCTCATACTAACACCCAATCATTTACTGGCAGTTGAGTGCACATAATGTATATAGTTCAATCAAATAGGTTTTAGGCGTACTGTTACACATCCTCATATCTGTATAATAAACACCTGTTATTGAATTTGCTACCTCTCACTTTGTTAATCTCCTATTTACTGGTATAATGTAGGTTAATATTTTCTCCTTGTAATATTGGAATGATTATACTTGTACCTAAGCAGGTTTTACTAAGTATATTCACTTACTCGCTTTGAGCCTATTTGTTTTGTGTGACTTGTAATTATGTCTGTATTTGTATATTAAAAAAATAATGCTAATAAAAAACAGATTGCAAAAAAAAAAAAAAAAGACAGTCCCATGTATATTCCCATGCTTTCTCCATCCTGAATCACATATGGTAACATACACTCATTAATACCACTCATTAACGTATCATTCCTCTAAATGCCTAGACAAGTGATCACAACACAAGACCTGTTGCTCCATTACTTCCCTGACCTGAGTGGAGTGGTTTTACATGGCCTCACTGCTGTCATTCAGTGTTCACCCTGTGTATGTCCGGACATCATAAGCATGGCCCTTATATGTGAGGGGGCTACTATGTTCACTCCATAATATCATGCACTGGAGTGTCATGTGTATGTATTGCTCAGAACATGCTAGATATGCTGCTCAATCAGCCTACAATGTGACAGCTGTAATATATGGATACACTCCCTGGTGTTGTCTAGTAATTCCCCAATGCATCTGTCATCTGTAGTGCTGCATACGTGGGTTGTCAGTCACCTCTCTGCTGAATGTAATATTAAGGGTATACCTGGTGTCTACCTTCCCTCCCAATGCCTGTTCCATGCTACAGACCTTATTATACTATCAGCTGTCCTGTCATTACATACATGACAAGTATTCCTGGCGTGTCATGTGTCAGTCCATGTCCATGTACTGCATGATCCCAAAGGGAAGTACTGCTGTATGAACAACCCCACAATCACACATGTGCATACACGGATACCCATACAAACCACAAACACACACACATGCACACACGCATCCTACATGCATCAACCTCCCTCCACTTCACAAGAGTGACCCTACAGACAAACTAACCACTCAACAAGACACACACACACACACACACATAAAGGTGAGGTTGCACAATGATAGTACACACAGCCCTCCTATTACCCATCTATCAACATGCATAACATATGGTACACAACAGCATGCAGTGCAGCTATAGTCAATCCATGCTAGCAACAGTATACATGTGTGTGATGCATGTGCTGTGTTACTAGGTGATGTCCCTTCCCCTGGATACCACTGTACCCATGTACACACCATTGCTGTGCACCTGTTCTGCACCCTGCCATGTAATGTGCAACACATCTCACAGGTGTACAACCCATTGCTGAATGTGTAGTACTGTATCAGTTATGTCAGCTTTAATGCTCACAGCCCCTATGTTTTTCAGCAACACATACCTGAGATGATATGTGGATAGATGTAATTTGTGAATGCCTGATGTCTGGTTTACAGCTCTCAACATCAGCGGACCATGTATGACCAATCCTATACTATTACGCTGTCAACCGTCAGAGCATACCATGGTTATGGGGAGTGTACACACCCTTATTGATATGATGCACCCTTCCTTGATCTGCCATGGGACCACGTCACCGCATATAATAACAGTACATGAGCCCGATATGTGACATATATCCTGCAAATTCACATGCCATGTCTACGGAATGTGTTAAGTGTGCGGATGCTGACAGCGATGCATACACTCCGTGTGTGCATATGTGTGCATACCCTTATCATGACAGCTTGTTGCACCTATTGTTATGTGTACTACAGCAGTCACTACTCCTGGCAGGGGTGTACTAGCATGGGCCATCTGCATTTGCCAGTGTATGTTCAGTCTGCCCTACACATGTCCCCCTAATCTGCATGATTGCAAGGTCTACTCATGTAAACATCCTTTGGTGTTCACACACACTGCTGTCACTATTGCTGTGGGGGTATGGTTATGTTTGCCACAATTCCTGAACCCAACTGTGTGCAGATACAGCCATTCTTAGCATCCTTAGGATCCCTGTTGCAGTGCACTGGTGTGTCATGCTGACACCATCCCCACCTTCAAACTTTTTGCAGATGCTTGACAAGTAAGGCCTACACATGTGTGTCAGTTTGCAGTGTCCCATATACTGAACACCATATGTTACAGCCTAGTCCCAACTGATAATGTGGACCACAGTAATACATTATGCCATAGTGTAACTCTGCCACAGTTGCCATTGTACTACTGGTATATACACTGGTGTTGCACTGTATACAGGTGATATTTCAAACATGTCCCTACTGTAGGCCATGTCTCCCACCATTATGCTACTCCCTGGGGACACATTCCACAATGACAGGATGTTAGTTATCTTGCAGGTGTCTGACATACCCTTCCAATACCACATCATGGTCACCGCTGTGATACCATGCATTTAACAGCAACCATACATGCACATGTACAGCATGCATTCTGGGTAGGTGTGTTAGATGTGTGCATGGAATATACCATAGCCATTACATGCCCAGTGTATTGGCAAGCATCTACATAAACCATACTCACCAGCTACAGGCTGCTGCCTTGGTGGTATACTGGTGGGACCTACATAAGATGGTGAGAGATGCATAGTCACTGACCACACCTGTGGCATTGCTACAGGGTGGGTGCAGCATTACAATACATCAACAGTACATGTCTACAATACTACCACATATGCACATCTGTTTATCACTACTATGCAGCAACAAACTATATCTATGACATGTCAGATATGCATGATCTACCTGTACAGATGTGGATGCATACTCAACAGTGGTCTACTGATGTGCCCTGTGGCCTTACCTGCACACTCCTCAGCTGGTGTGTGGGTAGCACACACCTCCACAATGGTGTCCGGCAGTTGCTGGCTATGTGGATGGGCAGGTGCCATGAGGATGGCTAGGAGCTCCTCAACATGTGTCAGGGGGGAATGAATGGCATGGACCCCCTGTTGCAGGTTATCCCTCTGGATTGCAGCAGCACACCGACGGGCATTGCGAAGCAGGTCAGAACAATGATGCTGGACCTGTTCATAACTCCAGTTGTGCAGTACGACATCATTGACCCTGTGGACTAGGTCGTTCCACAGGGTGGTTCATTCCTGCTGCTCATGGGTGGCCTGGCCAAACAAGACATGGTAGTGCTGGATTAGGTGGTTTACCACAATTTCATCAGCAGCAGCTGAGTAAGCCGGGAGACTTCCATGTGACATCTTGCCTGAAAGACAAAAAGATGGAAACAGGTGTGCGCAAGTCATACAGCAAGGTTACCACAGTTCTTAATACACATCACTGCCATCATATCAGTGACCAAACTGTAGACACAACTCAATAGGTATGGCTACAGCTTACCTACCAGTGGGACAGATATTGTATTTTACCACACTTTCTGCAATGTCCTTGTAGCCATGTTCCCTGTGTGGACACTATCATTGCTGGCCTGCTACAGACTATTCACCTGCATGCCATTGTCAGGGCCACTATGGTTCCATAGATGCCTGCGGTATGCTTGCTATGTGAATGCTGCACATCTGACATTCTGTGTTATTGGGGATATCTATGCATGCTGTTGGACATGTTCCAGGATTGTGTAGACTATTACTACCCACACATGTTCTATAACAGTGACATAATAGCATGTTTATGGACTATTGGCCAGCAGAACCACCTCTCCAAAGTCATCTGCCCATGTTACCAGGCCACATCACATGTGTGTCCCACCCTGGGGCCTCCTCATGTACTGGTCCAGCAATACCTTCAGGTGGAACCAACTCAGGGGATGTTGTCCCCCCGGGGGCACACACAGAAATGATCTTATCACCCAAGGTCAGGTCCAGGGTTGGTTCCATAGCGGGCTCCACAGACACATGTGGGATTTGCTACATCACCTTGAAGCACCCAGTACACATTCACAGGGTCCACATGCTCCTCCTGCTCAGCCTCCAGGCCAGGCACCTTTGGGACATGGACTGCTGTTGTGAGTAGCAGTGGGTGGGAGACTTGTTCCCATTGTGTCCATATTGGGGCCCATGGGGCTTCCACATCACAGACCACACACATCATCCAGGGTGTTTACCCCCCACATGTGTCACATACCACCCCTGTAGGCTGTCCTCTATATCTACCAACCCTGAACACCTTCACAACTATACCTGCCATACTTCCCCATATTCCCATTCCATACTTCACAGACAAGGCCAGTGTGGTCCCAACAAGGGGTTCACATGTGACATACCCATCCATGTTGCACACACTGACAGCTGTAGATATCTATGTGTATTGCTATGTGTGCTGTTCCCTCACACATAGCATGCAGCACTGTGGTGGTAATATAGGGGACATGTATTTACATACATATATGTTTGCGTGTGTGTTTGTATATGTGTAGACATGTGCATATAGGTATATATCCATATATGTGTAGATATATATGCTGTTGTATATATGTGTCTATACATATGTCTACACATGGGTATCTGTAGATTTGTGGACATGCATGTATATATATATATATATATATATATATATATATATATATATATATATATATATATATATATATATATATGTGTACACATATACATACCTATATATGGGGTACATTCAGACATCAGGTCCACAATCTCAAAACACCTTCCTGCACAGTTGCACTGTTTTGCCTTGCTACAACACAGACAGGTGCCACATATAGACACAGCCTAACATTAGGGGAGTATATGCAGGGCCAGCTGAACATCATTACAACAACACCTGATGGCACATATAAATCATTCCACATCATCTATCCCATTATTATGGACCAAGTACTACAGTCAATTACATGCACATATACTTCACATACCTGTTGTGGGAATGAAGTCTCTTTTGGATAGTTTGATTTTTCTGTTGTTACCTCTCTCTCTCTCTCTCTCTCTCTCTCTCTCTCTCTCTCTCTCTCTCTCCAGTAAATGGATTGAGCTGCTTTGGATAGATTGCAGCATGGCTTTTGTAGGTGATGCACATGATCAGGTGATGGCCTCTGCACCAATCTGTGTCCTCCACTTGCCACCTGCATGCAGTATCCTGTGTAGTACTTCCAATTACCACTGTCACGGCAACCCACTACTATACATCCCTACATCATATGGGTGTGGTCCCTTTACCTTTCCTGTATGAGACAGCAGGTAGCAATACCTCTTACAAGAGAACTTGCACGCTCAGACCAGCTACATATTTGTATGAGGTTCCAGAAATGCAGACAGAGTGCAGTGTTGTTGTATGCATTGTATAGCACTGGAATTACAGGATGTGTGTGTACATACTAGTTTAACATAGAATGTAGTATGTCTGCATAGCTCTCAAATGTCAGCCTATCCACTTGATGGCCAGAGGTGTGCCTGTTATGTTTTGTCTGTCCAACATACATATCTTGTGTCAGATATATCACTGGCAGTGTGTGTGTTGAGTGCTATCAGTTCATGGCTACATCCATTTGTGTTTCCAACTTCATATGCCTGACTAAGGGTATGTTGCAGACAATTCTGTAACACCAGTGACTTGCTTAATGTATGACAACAGTATTTCACATATGGTCCTGTATTCCAGCCCCAGTCCTCCACATACATACCAGGCTTTGTCCATATGACATGCTGTCAGGGTCGTTATGTAGTGGGTTGTGAGTATGTCATGCTGCCATTCCTGCCATCAGTCCACTGCTGTTGTGGCCCACACACATATTGTGGGGTTGGGTCCATATATGTGCAGCCTTCATCTACACAATACATATGTGCCATTATGCACTCCAAAGGCCAGTGTATGTAACAGTGGTATATGGCACTGTATGTCAGTCTATGGGGGGGATGCACCATAACTAACCTAGGCTGTTACAACATGTGGAGGTGTCAGGGGTAAGCTGCCTTAAGGTATCTGGATGTACATTAACATACAATTCACCTTGGGTAAATGCAGGCCTACTGCTTCCTGCCATACAGACTGTTCTGTTTGTCAGTGTGATTGTGATGGTGTCAGTTTTGCCTTGTGATGTACAGATACATCCCATTGTGTCAACTGAGGTCCTTACCCCCTGGGGATTATGTACAGAGTGTAGAAAGAGGCTGCTGAACTATACATCTGCATTACGTACTGTTCATTGGTTGTTATCCTGTGGCCCAGTCTGTCTTTATTATTGTACTACTTGAAGGCCTTGACCTGGACAGCAACATATGTAAACCTTTCCAGAATACTATATTAATATAACTGTTTCACAGTTGCATTAGTCTGTTTATATGTATGTCAGAGTCTAAACAGCTATATGACATGGCATATACAATTACTGTAATACTATTACATTACTGTAATAGTACACAGATAAAGCTTTCCCATGTATGCATACCTGTGTGCAGTGTTATATTCTTTGACCTCTCTGTGGGTATATGTTGCAGGCAACAGTTGTCATTTGCATGGGTGGCTCATACAGTGTCCAGTTGGTAAGGTGGCAACTGTAGGCATAGTGATTATTCTGTATTGTGTGCACCTTCTACACATGTATCTTCCTATACATATCTTTGTGTGTGTATGTGTAGTTATATATATATATACATGTGTATGAATATATATATATATATATATATATATATATATATATATATATATGTGTGTGTGTGTGTATCTGCATATATGTGTCTGTGTATATGTATCCTAGGAATGTTGATTGCTTACACATTGTATATTTCCTATGGTAGCCAGACTGTACTGCATGATATGTTACTTATACCAACCTGACATCAGACAGGTGGGATGGATTACTGTTAACATCTTGTGCCCATGTTGTGTCAGGTCCTGGTTATGGGATTTGCAACAGTTGGTATTGTATTGCAGGGCAGACGTGTTTGGCTCTGGGGGGAATGTCTATATGTACAAGACATATCTTGTTTGGGCACCCTCACCCCCATTAACGGTGCATGTGGACATATATGTTTTTGTTATGTTCTCTTATATATCTATAGATATATGTCTGTATATACATATATAGATATATAAGATGTATATTTATGCTTATATATATATATATATATATATATATATATATATATATATATATATACATATAGATGTAGACATATATATCTATAGATGTATGTATATATATATATATATATATATATATATATATATATATATATATATATATATATATATATATATATATTTACATATCTATCTATATCTACATATAAATATATATGCAGACACACATACATCTACATGTTTAAATACATTTCCTGTACTGTTGAATGACTGTGCTGGATAATATTTTTGTGAAAACATCAGGGTTATGTTTATCTGGCATGGCTTAGTGGTAAGTCGCTATGGCGTGCAAGGTCCTGGGTTTGAGCCTTGCAGAGGCTGTTTATTTTATTGCTGGGCAGAACAAGGGCTGTTGGATACAGAGTGATTAAGGCACTTTTAAGCAGTTGTGCGTGGGTTTGCGTGGAGGTAAGCACTGCTAACTTCCGGTTACAGTTTCTATTACTGATTTAGATTCCTACTTGCTTAACCTTTGTAGGCATTGCTTACCCCCGCTCAAACAGCCTTAAAACCGCTTACTGCTGTATAAAAGTGCTTACTCCTTCTTACCCCTGCTCTAACTTCTTTAAAAGAAAAGAAAAAGGTTTGGTAGGAAAGTGGTGAAAAAGGGGCACAATGAGGGAAAGACAGTAGGGAAAATAGCTAGGGATGTGCAAGAAGGGTGTAGGGAATGTCCATAGCTGCCCATTTCTTCTACAGCAACAGCTATGCATATACACTGAATTTGGAGGTAGATTTGGACACTAAAACCCCTGACAGATGGGTGAGGACAATAATAATATGTTGTGATGCCAATAAGACCAGATTACGTGTCCAGTGGACACGTGTGAAATGGACAGCTATGTATGGGGCATGATTTTTTTGGGGGGAGCAGATTGCCCTTTCTGTTCAGGTGAGCCTGGGATGTTGCGGAGGAATAGTAGGTATATTTGGGAAGGTAGTTTGGGTAGGTTAACAGACAAGACAGACAAGATGCATACAGGGGCGGTATATAACACATGTGGGAGTAAACACCCTGATGGGGAGGGGTGTTGAGAAATTGGAAGCCCATGAGCCACCTAGTTGAAACAGTGGGACTGAGGTCCCCACCCATGGGCAGTCACCACTGCACCTTCACAGCCCCAAAGATGGCTGTGCTGGGGGCTGAGTTGGAGAGCCAGGCCAACCCTCTAGTTGCGACACGCGGCCCTCAAGCTGGCATAGCAGATCTCTGACCTCCCTGTGGAGCTCGCTATACACTACGACCCAGACCTGGCGATGGGTGACAGGTTCCTGTCCGTGCACACTCCTGGGGGGGTGAGCTCCATCCCCTGAGGCAGTTCCACCCAAAGGTGATGCAGGACCAATGCATGAGGAGGTGCCGGGTAGGGCCCCAGACGTGCTGGTGCCCAGTGCCAGCTGAAGTGGGACAAGTGGGTCCGCTGGGACCCGCATTCCCATACATGCTATGGTGTTTATGTTTTATCAACATATGTGGGTTAGTAATAGTCAACACATTCCAGGATTAGGTATAACAGCATGCATAGATATTCCCATTAACCCAGACACCAGATATGGAACAGTTGCATAGCAAACAGAACACATGCATATATGGGACCATAGTGTTAATAACAGCAGCATGCAGGTACATTGATGGCACCATGCCACCAATGTTGGAGTATTTCAACATAGCACATGCATAGAAACAGATTTAAATAATTACCAAACAATAGGACATATGTCCCAACATTACATTGAAGTCATTACGTACCAATTGAATTGAGTATTCAGTGTACTGTTGGAGATATGGTGGGGGGGGGAGAAAGATGTAAATTAACAACTAGTATATTCCTGTAGTTTGCATTACTTTCCTAGTCAGTGCTATTATCTGTAGCTAACAGTATTACTACACTACCCTATTGCCTTAGTTTGGACAGTGATATGGCTGTTGACAACTATATACATGAATTGGTTTTACCTGCAGTATACACCTCTTACCCTGGTATTCCTGTGGAGGAATTGTTTGCTAACACTGACTAACTGTTTCTACACATGCTCCCAGATTCCAGGTTGATGTTATGCACATACCTGTCCATCTCTTTTTGCATGGACTCTGGCCATATCTTGACCACATGCAGATGAACCGGGACATATGTAAACTATTGCCCTCTTCATCCTTTAGTGACTTACAACACTCTTATACAGGATTTCCTAGACAGTTATATTATGTAGCAGAGTGTGGGTGACAGTGATGAGTAATACCTTATTATTCAGAGCAACTGCAACACTAACAATGCCATACAATACCAAAATAAACAGTACCAGTACAGTGTATCAATCTTTTATTTATGGGCACAGTGTTTGTATCTGACGGACCTGTGGGAGCAATGTTTGTTAGCACTACCTAAATGTTGCCACACAAAGTACCAGATTTCACATTAGTATTATGCAGTTACTTCTCACTCAGTTACTGTACACACTCTGGTCACAGCTTGACAACATGGAGGTGTAGAAGGAACATACCTGCCTTATTACTCTCATAACAGTTTGGGGAGTTGCTAGAGTGACAGGTTTGTTCTTATAGATGTGTGACAATCAGTTGTATTTCTTGTTTGCAGCCTATACGTCTGGGATCATCCCACTGATTTCCCAGGGGAAGCAGTGACAGGCAGCAGATATGGGCCAGCTTACTGGATGTTCTGGACATATCTGTACAGTTGTGGGGTATGATTCTGTATGCAGACTACTACCACTCCCAGGATTCGAACCATGGCTGTGTGTGCTAATAATGCAACAATTCAGGTCTCAGTTGCGTGTACTATTTGGATTTTGTTGTCCGTCTTTTCACTGTTTTCTGTCTGTGTCTATCTCAGTTGTACTAGCTGACCTCTGGGAATTACACCAGTCATATACAGACATTCCTACACATTTTTTATTTATGTTGCACAGTGTGGGTATCAGTGCTTAATACAACAGTACTATTAAGTGATTACAAATCTTCATTACCATATGATACCAGAGTAAACACATGCAGTACAGCAGTTAGACCTTCATTGTCAGGCTATTATGCTTTTATTTACATACAACCTGTATGAGACTCTTCCTGCCATATTCTCTACTGTATGCAGTACTTGCCTTAAATAATACAGGTTTTATACAGGCAATTAACTTACTAATACTGTTAGATTTATTTCTTATGAAAGTACATGCAAGAGTATTACTAACCTGCCTCACGTTGCAACCTCTCCATGCGACATCCATGGGCCTCCTGGTTCACAGCCCTCTCACTTGCCGCTGTGAAGGACATAAGAGGAATATTTAGCCATACCTATCCATAATATACATGAGCTGGCAATTATTAAACATGTAGTGGACTGATACTTACACACGGCTGGGACCTCCCCTGTCCACCTAGCCTCTTGGATCTACTGATCCAAAGGATCCCCCTTTTGCCGCTTCAAGTCAGCATAGTGATGGCTGACCTGCTCACCAGTTTGGGGTATGCCAGTGGCACTGTTGAGGTCATGGGCAAGACAGTCCCATGCTTCCACTTTATATTGGGAACCCTGGTACTGGCCCTGCAGCAGTCTCTGCTCATGGTCTTTGACAAGGAGTCCTGCCATGACTCTGGACTCCTGGATGCCCCAGCACTGTGCCCAAAAGCACACTCCCTCTCCCATTCCAGACATGGTCCCTGCAAGGGGAAGATACAACCAGTTATGAGATGTATTCCTGCCTGTTGGGTTTAAATAGGGCCGATTTCCTGCACTTTACCATGATTGGATGGTTTTAAAAAGGCTAAGCTATGGGCAAACCTGCTTACCTAAGGTTGGCATTGTTTAAAGGGGTACACCAATAGGCAAATTGAGTTAGCTGGCCTACACATTGCTTACGTCTACTAAGCTGGCCTGTGCAATGCTTAGAGTTGCTTAATATTTACTTTGCATTATATTTGTTTTTTGGCATTAATTTATTATTCATTACATGTTATATATATGTCTGGTATCCATGATTCATGTGTATGTACACTGTATGGGGTCCTTGTGTTTATTAGTGAACTTCAACACTTTATTACAATTACACCTCACATCTGGGCTTACTGCAGTACTCCACTTCACATATTTATGTTATGTAGTAGGTTATAGAACATAAGACTGTATATAGATTCCTTTCACATATTCAGTTTGAGTTTACTATAGTGAGGATTTGTTTGGTGATACCGCAATCGTATGTACTGATGTGATGACTTAGTGGTTAACTACTTTGACTATAGTGTACAGGGTCCTAGGTTCAAAACCAGCAAAGGCTGTTTATTTTGTTTCTGGCCAGAATACTGGCTGTTGCATACAGAGTGATTAAGGCACTTTTAAGAACTTGTATGCAGGTTTGCACGGGATTGAGTGAAGGTAAGCATTGCTAACCTCTGGCTGCATATGCCTACAGAGAGTTAGCTTCAATATTGCTTAACCTGTGTGTGCATTGCTTACCCCCATGC
>NC_056737.1:1523209213-1523226713 GCF_019279795.1 Protopterus annectens | reverse complement strand
TTTAGTGTCATTTTCCTGATTTATAGACCAGCTGCAACTTATTTTCCAGTGCTGCAACGGATTGTGCACATCTCATCCTTAGCTGTATTACTACTGCTGCATGTTTTTCACCTGACTGTCTATCTTGTCCTCCAGCTGGTACAAATTGTACAGAAGGTCCTGTGAAGATGTTAACCTGCCTATCCAACTGTTTCCACAATGCCATGTTATACAACATTGCAAGCACAACAAAAATCTTGCTGCAGTTTTCACAATCTTTTTATGATGCACCTTCTGATGTAACTAGGCAATTGAAATATCCCCTGAGTAGGCCAATGACCAACTCCAGTACATTACTTCTTTTGGCAGTCACTGCATTACAGGCCATTTCCTGACTTCTCTTGTGGTTTGTGAATGAATGTCATTAACTGGGTTTTAGGCCTTATCTGGTATTGCCTATAACACACATTCTCAGCTTTATGTTTGCATTCTATCTGTGTGTCTAGAGTTGTCTATCTAGTCTGCATACATTCACTTAACAAGTACATAATCCTGTGGGAAATCCCCCTGCAAGAACCTTAGATATAGGTCAGATGTGTCACAAATAATGGGAAATACATTGGGTAATGTATGGACACATTATAAACAATTATCAAAACCAAAGAAAAAACACAAATACCTAAAAAATCCAAAAGGCATACACAGATTTGATGCACCAAACAGATTTAATCCTGGTACCTCAGCATTTCGCCTTCAAGGGATATTGATATATCAAATTCTGAAGTTTAAATATACTAAACAATTAAACAACTATGTTTCAAAATTTGTCTATACATCCCACTTTTAAAGTGTCCAGTGCACATTATACATAAACACATCCCTTAGTCATGAAAAACTACTACATTTCCCATAGAACTTCAGGAGCAGCAAAATTATAACAACAAAATTACAATGAATTCTACAGCAACCACATCATCAAAAAAATTCAACCAAGTTTACATACAAAATACAACTCCTTCTCATAATGTGTGTATATACTCATATGAAAAATATACACACACACACATATATATACATATATGGACATGTTATCAATGAAATTTCTTCAAAAATTTAACAACACCTCCTGATTTAACCCATGTGGGACCAAGGTCCCAAAATTAAAAATGAAAGTAGTCCCCAGCTAATTATATATAATGCCTGTACATTAAACACACCCCTTGCAGTTAAGGGAGTAGAAATCCTTCCTGTTGAGTTATTGCAATCTGTCTGTAACAGCTGGACCTTGATAGCTGCACTCAGTGGCTCCCAGGACTTTAGTGAAAATGAACAATATTGTACAATTCCCACATGGTGGTGGCTCACTTCTCTGAAGTCCTGGAGAAACATGTATGCTTCTACACATGATATAGCATAATACCGAGGAACTGGTTAAAGAATCATCATGCTTGTGAGATTCCTAATGTGTCCCTAGTACATGGCTGAAAAAGCTCTAAAGCAATGACAGTTAAAGCTACTCTTAACTTAGTATCTGCAGGATAGGCATACTCTGTATCCTCCTTGACTGCATTTTGTGAGCGACACTGACAAGTTCCTTTAGAGTCTCCCTGTCCACATAGAAAGATTTGAAAATGTGATGGTCACTCAGCTGGTGGCATCTCAGGCACTGTATGTATGCCTTCCATTGGTGCAGATGGCCACTATGTACAACACTGCAGGCACTGGTTCCAAGGATGGCTACTAATACACACTGTTTAGCTATATGCTGATAATTCTCCAAACACTGCTTCTCTCATTTACAGTACTATGATTATCATCTACAAAACAGATATATGCTATGACAAAGTATACCTCTTTTATACATTTCTGAATTTGTCCACCATTTTTGGTCTTATCATTTACATACACTGTATGCATGATGTTCCTTATTTAAAAAAATATTTGATCTTACAAGTCAATAACCATTTAACAATTTAGAAACAAAATTGTATGCAAACTATATACAGAGTCCATAACAAGATATATCCAAACAAACAATCAATATTTCTCTAGTAATTTATACAATTTCTGGCAAACAATTAACTGATGTGTTGCATTTCTAGTTTTCATTTTTATAGTGGAGATTTTGTTATTACAAACCACTTTTGCTAGATGAATAAATTATATGTTAAATGAGATAGTGTTCTTGCATTTCCAGTTTATTGCAATTACGTTCTTAGCAATAATTTATTTTGTTCATGTTCTTTGATCTGATTGCTAATTTATGTACATTTTAGGGTTTATTGAATATGATTGCAATTTGATTTTTTTCTAGATTAATTGATGTCTTATACTTGAGAAAATCCTGGTATTTTTGTTTAAATGATAATATTGTTATTAAACAATCTGATAAAGATAGGGCAGTAGTAATAATGAATACATTAGAATATGAACAAGCTATGAAAAATTTCGTAGCTGATACTCAAACTTTTGTAGAAATTAACACAAATGATGTGAAGAGAATAATTTCTGAAGTTAACATGCTAATACATGAGCCGCAATTGTCTGAAGACATTGACATAAGAGTTATTTAACTTTTTGACTGTCCCTTGCCCACTTATACCAAATTATATATGGTGTCCCAAAAATACAAAAAAGTGTATGACATCCACCTATGAGAACTATAGTCTCAGGGAGGGGCTGGGTGACAGAGTCAGTATCTTTATATCTGCAACATATCTTGTTAGTGTGAAACGTTATATTAAAGATACGGCAGACTTTTTAAGAGAGTTATATGAATGGTATGAGTGTAACACTGTGACCACGTTTATGTTAGTTACTATGGATATAAACTTTCTATTCACTGTAATTCCAAATGAATATGGTGTTGAATCAATACGTGACTTTTTAAGAAATAGAACTGATGTGTATTCTAGGGAGATACAGAACATATGTCAGATTTTGGAAATAATATTAAGTAGCAACATATTTGTTTGATGATCGAATATACCTGCAGCACACTGGTGTTGGTATGGGAACACCAGTTGCAAATTAATATGCTAATAAGTATTAAGTCAATGGGAAGAGAAATATGTTTTAGATGAAAAATCAAATTTTAGAAGTAAGGTTTTATTTGTTTTATGGATGATATTTTTTGGTTTGGGGAGGTAATCAAAGTGAACTAGAGGCATTTGTTAGTTATTTGAGTGATATGACCAATTTTCTGAAATGTAAATTAAGTTTTTCAGACAGAGAAATACATTTTCTGGATGAGAAAATTTTGAAAAGTCTGGAAGATATAGAAACAACAATTTATAGAAAAACAGTGCAGGCTAATAGGTATATGCATCATCAAAGTATGCATGTGCCTCATATATTTAAAGGCATAGTAAAAAGTCAGATGCTTAGGGTAAGTAAAATAAATACCAAATGAAAATAGATGTCTGCACAAATGACAAAGCTTGCAAATGACTTTAAAATCTAAGAGGCTATGATAATACTCTTCTCGAACAAACTATGTCTGATATAATGACTCTGAGAGATACAACAGTAAAACCGTATTTTAAACCCTAACACATATCATCATAAATGGTTAATAATAGAATAGATGATCTGAGAAATAATACTATTTTTAATACAAGAACTCATGGAGTGAAAGAAATAATAAAGAGAAACTGGAGAATATTAGAAAGTATCCCTGCACTAAAGAAGTTCATTACGAATGAACCTAAGTTTGCATATAGAAATTATATTAATTTTAAAAGAAGACTTTGCTATAAGGATGTTAGGTCACAAGTAAATAAATAAAGAATAATAAGTAAAAAACAGGGAACATTTCCATGTTTTAACTGTGTGAGCTGCAGATATATTTCTTCAAATAGTACAGTTTTTGTAGATCCTAGCTCAGGGAAAGAATATAAGTTTAATTTATTTGCTACATATAATACAGTGAATATTGGCTATCTGGTGACATGCATAAAATGTCCTGCATTCTATGTAGGTACATGCAGTAGAAAACTAAAAGATCGTATAATAGAACATTGCTCTGAGATTTGTAGAAATAATTTATCAAATGCATTAGCCATAAAGATGGCCATGAACATAGCTTTGTCTTCAGAGTGATTAATAGAATTTATAAGAATGTAACAGGGAGTGACTTAAATAATGTATTGGACTTGAAAGAGTATGCATGGATAATAAGACTTTGGGCTGATAGTCACCTAGGACTAAACACAGCAGTTAGTATTAAGCCAGTATTGGTTAAGAAACAAATGCAATTAAAGAGATGAAGGTATTGTTTACATTTATTTTGTGGATATACATTCACATGTGTATATATACTTATAGATGTTGCATAGGTAATTTGTATGGTTTTGGGGAAGTTATATAATTGTTACATGATTAAAGAGTTTTAATTTGTTCAGATTTTATTGGCTATGAATGTCATATGATCGCTGTCTTTTGATATAAAACAGCTGTTAGAACACATATATGTCTTTGCACTGAAGAAGGTTTCTACCCAAAAGCTTGTATGCTCTGCACTTTTGTACATTTTATTAAAGTTTTACAAGCTACGAGCATTTCTTGGTTTGAACTTGTGCTGTAATTCATTACAACAAGCATCTGCAATCAATATCAAATTGTGTGAAATAGCAGGCATTGGCTTATCTGTACGTAAGGTAACAAGATCCATAATAATTGAAAACAAAATTGGTTCTTCTGTTCTCTTGAGTTTCTGCATGGACTGAAGTCACATACACTATACTGGATTATAACATAGCATGTAATGCATACCAAGTGAATCTCTATTGCAATGAAATGTTTAGAATCATATTGCAGTTGGCTGGAATTTCATGTAAATTCTTTAGAATAAGCATCTGCAATCAATATCAAATAGTGTAACCAACTTGTCACAGCTCATAAAACATATCTGTGACAGAGTTAGGCCCGTATGATTTTTCATGTTGTCAGCTGATGCTGAACATATAGACATATCATTATAAACCGATGATTAAGGATGGTAAAAGAAAGATTATAAGAGCTTCTACAAAGTATAATGAATTGGCACAAGATATTAGAGGGCACAATCTTTATTACTGGCATTTGGTTTCTGAATACTAGTAATGCATTTGTGTATTTGTGGGAGTGCTTTGTATGTGATTTAGTTCATTACTGCCTTTCAAAGATATAAGCCACGGTGGTGCAGCTGTAGCATTGTTGCCTCACAGCAGGAGGTTCTCCCATTCAATTCTCAGCTGGCGCGCCTTCTGTGTGGAGTCTGCATGTCCTCCCCGTGGTCGAGTGGTGTTCAAAAGACATGCGTATAATGAGTGTGCCTTCGTTGAAGATTGGGTGTCGAGCTGGCACCTCAGCACGATAAAAATCTACTGTCAATCATTATCGGACCGGAGTTCCACTGTGGTGACACCTATCTGGGAAATGCCGAAAGAACAACAACAACTGCCTTTCAAAGGTAATATATTTTCAGTCAGGGCTGAAGCACTCAGCAATCCCTGTCAGCTGTAACATTCTGCTTGTTACACTAGTAGCAAGTGGTTGGCTAAAGTTTAAAGTACAGAATTTTTATTTTGGACCTCAAGTAAACAAGGGCCTTTTTTGAACCTCAACTTAAAGCCGATGGGGAGGGCACCAGATCGAAAAATGTCCCTATGTGCCAGTGGGGTTAGCCTTGCCTCTTTATCCAGGACACCATTAAGGAGACTAACACAGATTCCCAAATGCTCCAATGCACTGTCTGGTTAAGGACTTGCTCATGGGCACACAGTAAGCAAATGAAAGCAGAACAGTTCAAACCATGTACCCTTAGCACAGGTAATAGTGCTTCAATAAGTCAGAGCTTTGGCCTTCTGCACTAACTATTGAAAGTATAACTGCATTATGGTGTGTGGTTTCTGTGTTAGTGCCACTGTCACCTAATGACATTATATGCTGCAGTGATTTTGCTATAGCTTGGGTGGCTTTAGCATTGTACTGTTATTAATGTAGTGCTAGGCAGCATTTGCATTTAGGACTCTCAAAAGCTGCAATAGTTTTTCAGTGCTTATGTTAACTTGTCTATGCCTTTAGGGGTTGCACTGATTTACAAATGTATTGTGCCAGTCAGGGGCATCTGCAGTCTTTATTTCTGCACTGCTGCTCCATGATTTTAAAATTTAGCCAAAATGATCATGAGGTAAGGTACATTTTTAAGGTAATGTTTTATTTATTTTATTTTTTATCATGAAAGTCTGACTGGGCACAAATCCCCATGTTTAGTGGAGGATCAGGGAGAAACGCTCCACATAAAATATATATATTTACAGTGAAGAACAATAAAAAAATTAAACATTTTAAACATTACCATGCAGATAGCACTGAGGCATAAATAGTAAATACATTTATTCTGTACTTTAGAATTTATGTTGTTATACATAAGTCAAAGACATGTTAACATATAATAGCTGGAGATATAAGAGCAGTGATAATGCACATAGGCTCAGCATGTATATTGGCAACTGAGGTTGAGTGTCACTTGAGCAGGAATCGAAAACAGAAGAGGAGGTTAAAGGATATAAGCAGAAATGATAATAAAAAGAAACATAAATAGAACATTTCTGATAGTGGAAAGGAGGGTTGCAGTATCAGTTGATAAGTATGGAGATGAGTTGGGTAAGAGGGGAGTATTAGTAGGAGAGGAATAAGAATATTGGATGAGCAGTAGTGGGAGTAAAAGAAAGAGATAGAACAAGAACAAGAGAACAAGAAATAAGGTATAAGAAAGTTATCAGACTCAGGGTGGTTGATAAACAGATTCATACCTGCATACCTCTTAGTGCAAGAAATCTGAACAAAGCCTAAATAATGGGGGGGGGCGGCAAAGGTCGAAAAACAGGAACAGATATTAAATACTGCTTTTATAAAGTTACAAAGTTGCTAGAATAACATGATTTCCATTAGCATTAATTTTTGCAGGATATCAAGTCTGAAACTCAAATGTCTGTCATTATTAAGTCATTTCAGTCCTCAGTGATTTGTCAGAAAATCACACATTTTATGAAGAATGGACCAAAAATATGAGGCAAATATCTGGATAGTTCAGAGATATGGAGAGATTGGTAATGGAAGAAAAAACAGGAAGAAAGGGGGGTTTAGTCAGGATGGGAGCTTGAACATAGAATAAAGATGCTATGTCCTGTTTTACATTGTACTTGAAATGTATGGCAATGTCTTATTTTAGAAAGAGTGAGATTGAGTTCCAGGGCTTAACAACATAGAGTAAAGTTAGTTGCCTGCATTATTATGAGACTTGGTCCTGGTCAGGAGATATCTGCTCTGTAGGCAGAGATTCCTAGGAGGGCAGTAGTAATTGAGATTTTACAGTGACATGTAGGTGTCAGGTTTGTGTATTATTATGTGGGCAGAGCGCAGTTGGGAGTAGGTAAGGTAATTAGTTCTGGCCAGTGTAGGTGTTTTAATGCAATGCAGTGGTGTGAATGGTTTCATAGTTTGTATGTAGACTCATCTACTTTACAGTAGCAAACCTACCCTTTTTAGTAATAGGTGTTACTCTAACCCTAACATTACCCCTTCCGTTAGTACTAATCCTACACCTTAATATCATTAAAACCTTCCCATAGCACTACCACTATTCAGACAAATTTGAGGCTAGGGGGTTAGTTTTAATATCATGAGAGGAAATAGTTTTCCTCTCTTTATATTATTGCTTGCAGTTTTGTTTTTATTTGATATTGTATATGATCGAACCTATTTTGTTGGTGTTTTACATTCAACATTAGGGCAGTTCAGTCATACATAATGCACCCTGTATGTCATACTTTACCAAGGTCACATTTTGCAACAAACATAGCCCTAGAAAATGCATTCACTTATACTTTGTTTATTGTTCCCAGCAGTACAATGTACAATATCTTGAGTCGGTTTCTGTGTTTACTGCCCTTTTGCCAGATTGCACATTCTATTGTTTATATTCTGTTTGTTTACTAGTGTGGACTGTGCAATGATTGTATGATAGCAAACAACTTAGATCATGCTATTTGTAATCCTGATGCCCCCCGGACACACACAAACAAGTATGTGCAGAATGTATGTGAGATGTCATAGGTCATACTTACTTATCTCTGTACTTAATCTAGAAGTGTCTTCCTTTGTTTTTATTTTATGTTGTGTGTACGATTCTGTAAAGTTTTTTTTTTTTAATTATAAAATGTATTTAACCTACTGTTCTTCATTGACAAATATCATGAAATCATTAAGAACCACTTGGAATTAACAGAGGAATGGACAGATAGAATCAGGTTTTTAACATCTCGTAAGTAGGACAGCATCTGACAAATTTAGCACCTTCCTTATGCTGCAGTAATGTATCAGTAATGCAAATATCTTTCCATTGTGGGATTTAGAAAAAATCTGTAGCATTCGGATTTGCCCTACATTAAATGCAAATGTGCACCATGCTGAGGTACCGTCTCTGAAAAACTATAAACAATGACATCCCTGACTAGCAAAAAGAATATTCTTTGTTCTTCCTTTGATTATGTTGCTTTGTTTAAGTTACAAATAAAACAATTTTTGTCTGCCTTTCCCATTCAAAGGACATTAAAACCCTATAGTTATCTTGGCTAGAAATATTTCATATTTAAATCACAGCGGTAAAAAAAGACCAGTGACTTCTGCAAAGTTACGGAGAACCTGTCAACTATTGCTTCAATAAAATTATAATTTTTATATTAAGTAGTTGAAGCATTAAAATGATAATCCCTGTTAGTATTTTAGGAATTTTCCTGATACGTACTTTGCACTTACACAAGCATGTACAAATCAGTTTAGAAAGACTGTTTAAGCCACATTATCTATCTGTCTACCCAACATGAATTAATACAAAATATGATCACTCCACAGGATGTCTTAACTATAAACTTCGACTTAGTGGAGGCTCATCAAAGTATACACTGAATTTGCTTAACTGTATTACATTTCCAAGCACAAAATTATCTATTGGCAATGCATCTCATCTAGTTTTACTCATACAGAGCAACAATAAATATATAAAACTTTAACAATTTATATGGATGTTATTCTCATTGAGATTTACAGAAGAATAAAGGATGTTTCACAAAAATTATTCCAAAACCAGTCTTAATTGTTTAAACTACTAATTACTTCAGTTCTTTCTTGGATCTTACTTTTTTTCTCTACCCCCCCCCCTCTGTAAACTGTTGAAAAGAATGTGATGAGTGTATATAAAATGAGGCTCTGGGCTATATCCAACATAAACTGCTGCAGCATATGTTTGTGGGCCGGCAGCTCCAGAGAGCATGTAATCACCACATCTAAATGTTACCACATGCAAAGCTATAGCTTAAGCTGGATCTACTGCAGTTCTGTTGAAGCAAATGTGCTTCATAATAAAGACAAGTGCCAAATATGTTAATTGATTACAAATTATATTTTGTAGGATTTAGTGTTGTCCAAAATGAAACCATGGCATGTCTGCATGACAAAACATGGAACTAATTATATCATATTACAAGAGAAATGAAGACAAATGCATTCTCCTATCCTGAAATGCGCTTCACCCAGGGCAATAGTCTGTTATTTGATGAAAAGAAAATTAGCAAATGCTGAAAATTTAATCAAAACATTTGTGCAATACTGAAATGGTTTCTTTTAAGCATTCTGTCAATTAGAAAACTGAACACAAAATGATCACGTGCCTAAATGAATGAAAATCTCAGTTTTTAGTAATTCCTTATCACTATGACTACTACATACTTATTAAGTAGGAGGAGTACTATCGCAATACTTCAGGATACACATTTCAGTATTGTAAAAACACAAATGGACAAACATTGAGTTTGTTACTGAACATAGCCTTGTGGCAAATAACTACTGTATGAATTGCATTTATTCAGAATACTGCGATGATTACATTATCAATCTGTCATGTAAAACTGAAAGGCCTGATTTCACCTAAAATACCTGTCATGGGTTAACAAACAAAATATTAACATCACCAAAATACTAACATAGTGACCTAAGCCTGTAACCTAAGTCAGATACTGAAAAAGAGCTGTAACCTGCTAAAATATATATACATATGTTTTATGAAATACAATACAATAAACTTTTAGTTAACTAGCACCCAAGGGGACTGGTAGATGTTGGATAACTGTAGTTTCTGGTTGCTTGAGAGATACTATTAAAAATAGGCCTGACTAACACGTTACCCTATACTATTTGTTTGGTTCATTTTTAAAACTCTAAAACTCTAAAAATGAGCATGTTTCTGTGGGGGTGGGGTGGGGGGGCAGAAACTGCAACACATGAAAATTGCATTGCATTTCTTTGATATTTTTTGCCAGTTGCTTGAGAGTGCCGGTTGCTTGAGTTCTGGTTAACTGAGAGTTTACTGCACTGCTATCAGATGGCAGTGGATCCAGGTTCAATTTACTTATGTATCTGTTTGCTTGATGGCATTGTATCAGTACAGTCTTCTGTGATTAAGGTGATGTAATATTCACAGACACTGAATAAAAGATGGTGTTCCCCATAACTGCACTTGGTTATGGTCTCAGACTTGGTTTAGATATAGCTAGTTTAGTAAATGTGATTACTGCTGAAGTTTCTTTTTATTATTAGTCTGCTGATAATTGTTCTCCAATTGTAACTTTGCACCATAATTATAATAATTGTATGGAAGTTACTATCAGAATCATGGAGAACATATAATTAATTGTGAGGTAAGATAAGAAAGTTTACAGTCCCAGATATTTTCTTCATTTATTTCTCAAATTGAGAATAATGTAGGATGTGCCACTAAACTATGCACCTGGTCCTCTTGGGTAGTTTCATAACAAATCTGCTATACAGATATTCACAACTTTTTCAGGAGCTAGACAAGACAAATACAAGGACCAGAATACTTGTAACCACTTTAGTGGAAGAGCTTCCCTGAATCTATGCTAAAGCCTCATCCACTGGGCGGAGAAGTGTGTTTAAAATTTTAATTTTGTGATTCCATAATGGTGCTGGTAAAAGGAAGGTGGAAATACTGAACTATTTATATGTTATAGACAATGAGGTTGTCCCCTACAGCTTTTGATACTGCTTTAAGCTTTACTCCATTGATTGGTCATTAAGACCATGAGCTGTGCACATCGGGGTTATAATAATATCATAGTTCCTTATCTGGCCTGTTTCTGACAGTCGGTGCCTCTTTTAAAATGTTTAAAAGGTCTCTACTATTAGCTTGTAAATGTAATGTGTGAGGCCCATTCTAACTCACCTTGGTGTCATGAGGAGAGTTTCTGTTTAGATCTACTGTGATGTGAACTGAAAAGACTTAAAACAGAACAGCCATTTGCATATGTGAGGATTAATTCAGATCCAGTTTATCATAAACACTGAGTGTTCTCTATAGAGAACTTTCTGCCACTTCCCTTAATATTATCTAGATACTACAGCTGGCAACATGGGATGGTTGTGCCCCTTCCCAGAGAGGGGCATTTATATAGGTGTTTCCTGTGGGGAAGAGTGGTCAATAGAGGGTAGTAGCTGTTGGTTGTAACAGGCAAATGCAGGAGAGAGGGGACTCCAAGGGGTAGGTTATAAATTAAAAAAATCCCTGATGGAAGCAGTCAACAGCACAAGCCTTCCAGTATGTCCTTAGGTTACAAGCTGACCCCAGCTTCATAGCAGAGATAGTCTAAAAGCATTTGGAGAGACTTGCAGACCTGTAGATAGAAACATTTTGAAGTTTCAAAAAAAATCTTTTTTTTTTTTATGTCTTTTTATGTCACGCACACTCCCTGTTAATTAAATATACCAACTCCGAGATTGCACTACAGTGATGAAAATGGTAAATATACTGTTCCACAGTGCATGGTGATCTCCATTTATATAGTTCAAAGTTTCAAAACTTCAATCTTATGGTCGCAACCATAAGAAAGTCAAAGTTTTGAAACTTCAAAATTCAGAAGTAGACTCATATCTATATATTTTTTTTATTTATTTATTTTATTTTACATTTGTTGACCGGGCTAGTTTAGCTGGATATATGTCCATTTTCAGTAGAGGCCCAGGGAGATAAGCTCCAAACAGTTAAAATAAATTCACATCAAAGAAATACATATTTAAAATGTAAATACATTTACAGTAAAAGAGAAAAAAAAGATAAAGAAAAAAATGTATAACTGGTCACATATTATTAAAGTATAAAAATGCAGTATATTAGACTTGATTAGTACAAATTCAGAAAGAATAATAGCATAATGTACAGTAAGTGGAGATAAAGGAAAGTAAGAAGAAGTAGCAGTTAAGTAATACATCTAGTAGTAAAACATGTGCAATATATATATATATATATTTTTATAGTAGTAATTAATACTATGATGGAGAAATAGATCATTAGATGTTAAGATGAAGTAAATGCAGGGTTCTGAAAGTAAGGATTGAGTCATGTATCAAGAGCTAGATAGTCAGTCAGGATTAGTACAGGGGCACAACCACAGTGTTTTGAGGAAGAGCTTAAGTTTCTTTTTAAAAAGAGTTATGGAGGGAATTGTAGATAGTTCAGAGGGAAGTAGGTTCCAGTTTTTTCCGACAGTATTAGAGAAGAGGGAATCTCCAGCCTTGTTGTTTGCTTTGTCAATATTTATAAGACGTTTGTGTGCAGATCTTAGAGACTTCAGGTTATGGTAAGGGTAAATAAGAGTAGATAGAATAGGTGTTTTGGCAGGTTGATACAGTATTTTATGGGCGATGGCTAGTTGATTAATTTTCAGCTGCTGCTGAAATTCAAGCCAGCCTAGTTGCTTTAGATTAATACAGTGGTGGGTTCTGAAAGGGTTACCTGTAGCAAACCTGGCTATGCTATTGTAGGAGTTTTCTAATTTCATAAGATTATTTTTTGACAGGTTAGTAAATATGGGTGAGGCATAGAGAAGGGAAGAGATTAGGTGGGAGTGGGCAATAGTTATTCTAGTTGCTGGCGTGAGGTAGGGTTTGATTCTGTTAAGAGAGCCTATTTTTTTATTAATAGTTTTCAAGGTGTTGCTGATATGGGTGTCGAAGTTAAGGTTGTTGTCAATGGTGATGCCTAGCAGTTTGGTAGTAAGATCTTGGGATATAGGTGTGCCATTTTTAGATATTATTGTAAAGTCTATTTGGGGGGATTTAATGGTAGGTGTGAAAAGGAAGAGTTTAGTTTTTCTGGGTTAAGTAGGAGACAGCGTGTGTATATATTTGTATTTGTTTACACACAAACACACGCTCACATATATGCATATATATGTATTTGTTTACGCATGTATACATGCACACATATATACATATATATATATATATATATATATATATATATATATATATATATATATATATATATAGTTTCATAGGTTGGTACTAGGCTATTGGCCCTAGGGCCTATACAAGCCTAGCCATAACAATTCCCTGGCTATTTCTTCCCACACTATTTACTTCCCTGGACCCCTGTCTAGCAGGGTGACTGATGTGATCCTCGGAGTGAATTTCCTTTCTCCCCTCCAATCGTCAAGGTTCCTTTTGAAGAGGCGTGTATCGAAATAAAGTTCCCCTGCACGTAGGAAGTTGCACGGCAAATACAAGTAGTACAAAAAGTAATAATAGCCAGCAACAAGTAGATTGTGGAAAATGATAAAGTTTATTAAGACTTCATTCGACAGACCGGTTTCGGCCTGGGTTTAACCTGGCCTTCTTCAGTGTAATGAAAAGACACAAAGATGAATGTAAAAAGTCTTAAATACTGAAAAACAAATGAAAGAAAAAATATGATAGGCTGACATAAAGCATCACAAAAATACCTCATAAATATTCATTAAGCTCTGGATTAAACAGAGCACCCAGTTTAGTAATCCATTTCTTTCTTTAATATTAAGTTTGTGGTGCCAACCAGATTTATGGGTTCGATCCCCAATGAGTTTGTCAATAATAATAAAATGAAATTTAGCTGTCTGGTGTTTGAGTGTATGTTTGTATAATGCATTAGTTGTTCTTTTACACTTTATATCACTCAAATGCTCAGACATGCGTAGCTTAAATGGTCAAGAGGTCTGACCAATATAAAATGATTGACAGCTGCAACTTGCCATGTAAATAGCCCAGTCAGTGTTACAGTTAGCAAAAAATGTGATGTCATACACTGTACTGCAATTTTTGCTACTACATTCCTTGGATTTCAAAATATGTTTACAATTAGTACAATGGCTGCAAGGAAAACAGCCAGTAAGTTTGTCACCCATAATGGTAGTTTGATACAACTGGGGTAACATGGAATCAGAATGATGTTTGTAATGATTGAAATGAGCTCCTAAGTTTTTTCCTTTTCTGAAAGAGAATGAACAGACATTGGGAACCAAAGTATTAATTGCAGCATCTGCCTTCAATATATTCCAGTTGTCCTTGACAATATCCGTAAACCTATTGGTGTTTCTACCAAAAGTTGTAGTAAAATGTAATGTATTTTTAGACAATGGTTTGTTCTTATATGTCAATAGGTCCTGTCTGCTGAGACCCGATGCATGATTTTGTGCCATGGTAACATAACCAGGACTGTAGCCCCTATTGATGAATCTATCATATAAATCCTGGCAATGATATTGATAACTATGATCATCCGAGCAATTGTGTCTGATTCTAATGAATTGTGATTTGGGAATGTTTCTGGCAATGTGTTTTGGATGATAGCTGGAGGCGTGGAGTAAAGTATTATATTCTGGAAACGTCCTATATACCTCAGTATTCAAGGTATGATCCTCTTTTCTGGTGACCAAAACATCCAGGAATGTGATGGAATCACGATCATAACTGATTGTGAACTGTATTCCCCATTTTGTTATCATTTAAGTATTCCATTAATTCATTAAGATACTCAGTATCAGATCTCCACACCATCCAGCAATCATCCAAATACCTCCGCCAGATATCAAGTTCTGGCAAAAACAAGTTATGAGTATCATCATAAATCAAAGGCTCCTCAATATAAGCCATGAATAAATCACCGTAGATGGGGACAAAACATGCCCCCATAGCAGTGCCCTTAATCTGTAGATAACATTCCTTATCATAAAAAAATACATTTTTCATCAGCACATGCTCGGTAAGATTGATCAAAAAAGTGTTAAAGCCTTTTTTGATTTATGATGATACTCATAACTTGTTTTTGCCATAAATTGATATCTGGCGGAGGTATTTGGATGATTGCTGAATGGTGTGGAGATCTGATACTGAGTATCTTAATGAATTCATGGAATACTTAAATGATAACAAATGGGGAATACAGTTCACAATCAGTTATGATCGTGATTCCATCACATTCCTGGATGTTTTGGTCACCAGAAAAGAGGATCATACCTTGAACACTGAGATATATAGGAAGTTTCCAGAATATAATACTTTACTCCACGCCTCCAGCTATCATCCAAAACACATTGCCAGAAACATTCCCAAATCACAATTCATTAGAATCAGATGTAATTGCTCGGATGATCATAGTTATCAATATCAATGCCAGGATTTATATGATAGATTCATCAATAGGGGCTACAGTCCTGGTTATGTTTCCATGGCACAAAATCATGCATCGGGTCTCAGCAGACAGGACCTATTGACATATAAGAACAAACCATTGTCTAAAAATACATTACGTTTTACTACAACATTTGGTAGAAACACCAATAGGTTTATGGATATTGCCAAGGACAACTGGAATATATTGAATTCAGATGCTGCAATTAATACTTTGGTTCCCAATGTCTGTTCATTCTCTTTCAGAAAAGGAAAAAACTTAGGAGCTCATTTCAATCATTACAAACATCATTCTGATTCCATGTTACCCCAGTTGTATCAAACTACCATTATGGGTGACAAACTTACTGGCTGTTTTCCTTGCGGCCATTGTACTAATTGTAAACATATTTTGAAATCCAAGGAATTTAGTAGCAAAAATTGCAGTACAGTGTATGACATCAAATTTTTTGCTAACTGTAACACTGACTGGGCTATTCACATGGCAAGTTGCAGCTGTCAATCATTTTATATTGGTCAGACCTCTAGACCATTTAAGCTATGCATGTCTGAGCATTTAAGTGATATAAAATGTAAAAGAACAACTAATGCATTATACAAACATACACTCAAACACCAGACAGTTAAATTTCATTTTATTATTATTGACAAACTCATTGGGGATCGAACCCATAAATCTGGTTGGCACCACAAACTTAATATTAAAGAAAAGAAATGGATTACTAAACTGGGTGCTCTGTTTAATCCAGGGCTTAATGAATATTTATGAGGTATTTTTGTGATGCTTTATGTCAGCCTATCATATTTTTTCTTTCATTTGTTTTTCAGTATTTAAGACTTTTTACATTCATCTTTGTGTCTTTTCATTACACTGAAGAAGGCCAGGTTAAACCCAGGCCGAAACCGGTCTGTCGAATGAAGTCTTAAAAAACTTTATCATTTTCCACAGTCTACTTGTTGCTGGCTATTATTACATTTTAACCTTTTGAAGAGGGCCAAGGAGGCGCTCTGCTTGACATGTATGGGCAGTCTATTCCAGAGTCAGGGGAGTCTCTGGGTCAGGAACCTATCCTTCCAGCATGTTTTGTTTATTGTGATGATAACGTTTAGATCCCTGGAGCGTGTGGCTCTGAGGGATTGGGATTTATTTAATTGTAGCATGTTCAACAGCTCTGGGTTTGACATGGCCTTGTATGTTAAGCAGACATCGCCTGTGAGTAGACAATATGCGACAGAGTTTAGCTGGAGTTTTTTAAGGCAGTCAGCATAGGGCATCTGCTTTAGGTCTGTGATTCTTTTAGTGAGGTATTTCTGTGGCCTTTCCACTTGTTGCAGATGTCTTGAGAGGTACATACCAAATGGGGCATTGTATTCTATAATGGGTCTAATGAGGGATGAGTACAGTGGGACAATGACCTATTTTTTTCTGGATGAAAAGCCCTTAGTGATGAGGTGTGCCACATAGAAGGATTTCCTGACTGTTGTGGCAATGTGGTTATTAAAGGTGAGACCACTGTCCACCTGTGTCCCTAAGTCTCTTATCACACTTTTGGTGTTTAGTGTACTGCCACCTATGTGGTAATTCATGGGTACATGTTTTTTCCCAAAGGGGCTAACTATACATTTCTTGTCATTGAGCTTGAGCCCATGGCTCTGGCACCAAGCATCTGTTTCTGTAAGGCCCTTTTGTAGAGTATCCACATCATTTGGAGATTCAATAATGGCTCCCAGTTTGCAGTCATCTGTGAACTTTGTTAGCCAGAGACCCTTAGTGTTGGCCTGTACTTCAGAGAAGTAGATGCCAAACAAGAGTGGTCCCAGGACTGAACCCTGTGGTACTCCTCTTGTCACTTGTCTGGAGCTGGATCTGGAGTCAGATTCTTTTACAGTGTGGGTTCTATCAGTAAGCCAGTTGGCAACCCATCGAGTGACGTAGGGACTAATGCCCAGTTTAGTAAGT